>NC_052151.1:11490286-11590448 GCF_902713615.1 Scyliorhinus canicula | reverse complement strand
TCTATCACTCTGAGCATAGTGAATGGCAGGGTTTAGAATGTGGTATCTATCACTCTGAGAGCATCGCTGAATGGCAGGGTTTAGAATGTGGTATCTATCACTCTGAGAGCATCGCGAATGGCAGGGTTTAGAATGTGGTATCTATCACTCTGAGCATCGCGAATGGCAGGGTTTAGAATGTGGTATCTATCACTCTGAGCATCGCGAATCGCAGGGTTTAGAATGTGGTATCTGTCACTCTGAGCATCGTGAATGGCAGGGTTTAGAATGTGGTATCTATCACTCTGAGCATCGCGAATGGCAGGGTTTAGAATGTGGTATCTATCACTCTGAGCATCGCGAATGGCAGGGTTTAGAATGTGGTATCTATCACTCTGAGTATCGTGAATGGCAGGGTTTAGAATGTGGTATCTATCACTCTGAGCATCGTGAATGGCAGGGTTTAGAATGTGGTATCTATCACTCTGAGCATCGTGAATGGCAGGGTTTAGAATGTGGTATCTATCACTGAGCATCGCGAATGGCAGGGTTTAGAATGTGGTATCTATCACTCTGAGCATCGCGAATGGCAGGGTTTAGAATGTGGTATCTATCACTGAGCATCGCGAATGGCAGGGTTTAGAATGTGGTATCTGTCACTCTGAGCATCGTGAATGGCAGGGTTTAGAATGTGGTATCTGTCACTCAGAGCATCGTGAATGGCAGGGTTTAGAATGTGGTATCTATCACTCTGAGCATCGCGAATGGCAGGGTTTAGAATGTGGTATCTATCACTCTGAGCATCGTGAATGGCAGGGTTTAGAATGTGGTATCTATCACTCTGAGCATCGCGAATGGCAGGGTTTAGAATGTGGTATCTATCACTCTGAGCATCGTGAATGGCAGGGTTTAGAATGTGGTATCTGTCACTCAGAGCATCGTGAATGGCAGGGTTTAGAATGTGGTATCTATCACTCTGAGCATCGCGAATGGCAGGGTTTAGAATGTGGTATCTATCACTAAGCATCGTGAATGGCAGGGTTTAGAATGTGGTATCTATCACTCTGAGCATCATGAATGGCAGGGTTTAGAATGTGGTATCTATCACTCTGAGCATCGCGAATGGCAGGGTTTAGAATGTGGTATCTATCACTGAGCATCGTGAATGGCAGGGCTTAGAATGTGGTATCTATCACTCTGAGAGCATCGCGAATGGCAGGGTTTAGAATGTGGTATCTATCACTCTGAGCATCGCGAATGGCAGGGTTTAGAATGTGGTATCTATCACTCTGAGCATCGTGAATGGCAGGGTTTAGAATGTGGTATCTATCACTCTGAGCATCGCGAATGGCAGGGTTTAGAATGTGGTATCTATCACTCTGAGCATCGTGAATGGCAGGGTTTAGAATGTGGTATCTATCACTCTGAGCATCGCGAATGGCAGGGTTTAGAATATGGTATCTATCACTCTGAGAGCATCGTGAATGGCAGGGTTTAGAATGTGGTATCTATCACTCAGAGCATCGTGAATGGCAGGGTTTAGAATGTGGTATCTATCACTCTGAGCATCGCGAATGGCAGGGTTTAGAATGTGGTATCTATCACTCTGCGCATCGCGAATGGCAGGGTTTAGAATGTGGTATCTATCACTCTGAGCATCGCGAATGGCAGGGTTTAGAATGTGGTATCTATCACTGAGCATCGCGAATGGCAGGGTTTAGAATGTGGTATCTATCACTCAGAGCATCGTGAATGGCAGGGTTTAGAATGTGGTATCTATCACTCTGAGCATCGCGAATGGCAGGGTTTAGAATGTGGTATCTATCACTCTGAGAGCATCGCGAATGGCAGGGTTTAGAATGTGGTATCTATCACTGAGCATCGTGAATGGCAGGGTTTAGAATGTGGTATCTATCACTCTGAGCATCGTGAATGGCAGGGTTTAGAATGTGGTATCTATCACTCTGAGCATCGCGAATGGCAGGGTTTAGAATGTGGTATCTATTACTGAGCATCGTGAATGGCAGGGTTTAGAATGTGGTATCTATCACTCTGAGCATCGCGAATGGCAGGGTTTAGAATGTGGTATCTATCATTCTGAGCATCGTGAATGGCAGGGTTTAGAATGTGGTATCTATCACTCTGAGCATCGCGAATGGCAGGGTTTAGAATGTGGTATCTATCACTCTGAGCATCGTGAATGGCAGGGTTTAGAATGTGGTATCTATCACTCTGAGAGCATCGCGAATGGCAGGGTTTAGAATGTGGTATCTATCACTCTGAGCATCGCGAATGGCAGGGTTTAGAATGTGGTATCTATCACTCTGAGCATAGTGAATGGCAGGGTTTAGAATGTGGTATCTATCACTCTGAGAGCATCATGAATGGCAGGGTTTAGAATGTGGTATCTATCACTCTGAGAGCATCGCGAATGGCAGGGTTTAGAATGTGGTATCTATCACTCTGAGCATCGCGAATGGCAGGGTTTAGAATGTGGTATCTATCACTCTGAGCATCGCGAATGGCAGGGTTTAGAATGTGGTATCTGTCACTCTGAGCATCGTGAATGGCAGGGTTTAGAATGTGGTATCTATCACTCTGAGCATCGCGAATGGCAGGGTTTAGAATGTGGTATCTATCACTCTGAGCATCGCGAATGGCAGGGTTTAGAATGTGGTATCTATCACTCTGAGCATCGTGAATGGCAGGGTTTAGAATGTGGTATCTATCACTCTGAGCATCGTGAATGGCAGGGTTTAGAATGTGGTATCTATCACTCTGAGCATCGTGAATGGCAGGGTTTAGAATGTGGTATCTATCACTGAGCATCGCGAATGGCAGGGTTTAGAATGTGGTATCTATCACTCTGAGCATCGCGAATGGCAGGGTTTAGAATGTGGTATCTATCACTGAGCATCGCGAATGGCAGGGTTTAGAATGTGGTATCTATCACTCTGAGCATCGTGAATGGCAGGGTTTAGAATGTGGTATCTGTCACTCAGAGCATCGTGAATGGCAGGGTTTAGAATGTGGTATCTATCACTCTGAGCATCGCGAATGGCAGGGTTTAGAATGTGGTATCTATCACTCTGAGCATCGCGAATGGCAGGGTTTAGAATGTGGTATCTATCACTCTGAGCATCGTGAATGGCAGGGTTTAGAATGTGGTATCTGTCACTCAGAGCATCGTGAATGGCAGGGTTTAGAATGTGGTATCTATCACTCTGAGCATCGCGAATGGCAGGGTTTAGAATGTGGTATCTATCACTGAGAGCATCGTGAATGGCAGGGTTTAGAATGTGGTATCTATCACTCTGAGCATCGTGAATGGCAGGGTTTAGAATGTGGTATCTATCACTGAGCATCGCGAATGGCAGGGTTTAGAATGTGGTATCTATCACTCTGAGCATCGTGAATGGCAGGGTTTAGAATGTGGTATCTATCACTCTGAGCATCGTGAATGGCAGGGTTTAGAATGTGGTATCTATCACTCTGAGCATCGTGAATGGCAGGGTTTAGAATGTGGTATCTATCACTCTGAGCATCGCGAATGGCAGGGTTTAGAATGTGGTATCTATCACTCTGAGAGCATCGTGAATGGCAGGGTTTAGAATGTGGTATCTGTCACTCAGAGCATCGTGAATGGCAGGGTTTAGAATGTGGTATCTATCACTCTGAGCATCGTGAATGGCAGGGTTTAGAATGTGGTATCTATCACTCTGAGCATCGCGAATGGCAGGGTTTAGAATGTGGTATCTATCACTAAGCATCGCGAATGGCAGGGTTTAGAATGTGGTATCTATCACTGAGCATCGCGAATGGCAGGGTTTAGAATATGGTATCTATCACTGAGCATCGCGAATGGCAGGGTTTAGAATGTGGTATCTATCACTCTGAGAGCATCGTGAATGGCAGGGTTTAGAATGTGGTATCTATCACTCTGAGCATCGTGAATGGCAGGGTTTAGAATGTGGTATCTATCACTCTGAGCATCGTGAATGGCAGGGTTTAGAATGTGGTATCTATCACTCTGAGAGCATCGTGAATGGCAGGGTTTAGAATGTGGTATCTATCACTAAGCATCGTGAATGGCAGGGTTTAGAATGTGGTATCTATCACTGAGAGCATCGTGAATGGCAGGGTTTAGAATGTGGTATCTATCACTCTGAGAGCATCGTGAATGGCAGGGTTTAGAATGTGGTATCTATCACTCTGAGCATCGCGAATGGCAGGGTTTAGAATGTGGTATCTATCACTCTGAGAGCATCGTGAATGGCAGGGTTTAGAATGTGGTATCTATCACTGAGCATCGTGAATGGCAGGGTTTAGAATGTGGTATCTGTCACTCTGAGCATCGTGAATGGCAGGGTTTAGAATGTGGTATCTATCACTCTGAGCATCGCGAATGGCAGGGTTTAGAATGTGGTATCTATCACTCTGAGCATCGTGAATGGCAGGGTTTAGAATGTGGTATCTATCACTCAGAGCATCGTGAATGGCAGGGTTTAGAATGTGGTATCTATCACTCAGAGCATCGTGAATGGCAGGGTTTAGAATGTGGTATCTATCACTCTGAGCATCGTGAATGGCAGGGTTTAGAATGTGGTATCTATCACTCTGAGCATCGTGAATGGCAGGGTTTAGAATGTGGTATCTATCACTCTGAGCATAGTGAATGGCAGGGTTTAGAATGTGGTATCTATCACTCTGAGAGCATCATGAATGGCAGGGTTTAGAATGTGGTATCTATCACTCTGAGAGCATCGCGAATGGCAGGGTTTAGAATGTGGTATCTATCACTCTGAGCATCGCGAATGGCAGGGTTTAGAATGTGGTATCTATCACTCTGAGCATCGCGAATGGCAGGGTTTAGAATGTGGTATCTATCACTCTGAGCATCGTGAATGGCAGGGTTTAGAATGTGGTATCTATCACTCTGAGCATCGTGAATGGCAGGGTTTAGAATGTGGTATCTATCACTGAGCATCGCGAATGGCAGGGTTTAGAATGTGGTATCTATCACTCTGAGCATCGCGAATGGCAGGGTTTAGAATGTGGTATCTATCACTGAGCATCGCGAATGGCAGGGTTTAGAATGTGGTATCTGTCACTCTGAGCATCGTGAATGGCAGGGTTTAGAATGTGGTATCTGTCACTCAGAGCATCGTGAATGGCAGGGTTTAGAATGTGGTATCTATCACTCTGAGCATCGCGAATGGCAGGGTTTAGAATGTGGTATCTATCACTCTGAGCATCGCGAATGGCAGGGTTTAGAATGTGGTATCTATCACTCTGAGCATCGTGAATGGCAGGGTTTAGAATGTGGTATCTGTCACTCAGAGCATCGTGAATGGCAGGGTTTAGAATGTGGTATCTATCACTCTGAGCATCGCGAATGGCAGGGTTTAGAATGTGGTATCTATCACTAAGCATCGTGAATGGCAGGGTTTAGAATGTGGTATCTATCACTCTGAGCATCGTGAATGGCAGGGTTTAGAATGTGGTATCTATCACTGAGCATCGCGAATGGCAGGGTTTAGAATGTGGTATCTATCACTCTGAGGATCGTGATTGGCAGGGTTTAGAATGTGGTATCTATCACTGAGCATCGTGAATGGCAGGGTTTAGAATGTGGTATCTATCACTCTGAGCATCGTGAATGGCAGGGTTTAGAATGTGGTATCTATCACTCTGAGCATCGCGAATGGCAGGGTTTAGAATGTGGTATCTATCACTAAGCATCGCGAATGTCAGGGTTTAGAATGTGGTATCTATCACTGAGCATCGCGAATGGCAGGGTTTAGAATATGGTATCTATCACTGAGCATCGCGAATGGCAGGGTTTAGAATGTGGTATCTATCACTCTGAGCATCGTGAATGGCAGGGTTTAGAATGTGGTATCTATCACTCTGAGAGCATCGTGAATGGCAGGGTTTAGAATGTGGTATCTATCACTCTGAGCATCGCGAATGGCAGGGTTTAGAATGTGGTATCTATCACTCTGAGAGCATCGTGAATGGCAGGGTTTAGAATGTGGTATCTATCACTGAGCATCGTGAATGGCAGGGTTTAGAATGTGGTATCTGTCACTCTGAGCATCGTGAATGGCAGGGTTTAGAATGTGGTATCTATCACTCTGAGCATCGCGAATGGCAGGGTTTAGAATGTGGTATCTATCACTCTGAGCATCGTGAATGGCAGGGTTTAGAATGTGGTATCTATCACTCAGAGCATCGTGAATGGCAGGGTTTAGAATGTGGTATCTATCACTCAGAGCATCGTGAATGGCAGGGTTTAGAATGTGGCATCTATCACTCTGAGCATCGTGAATGGCAGGGTTTAGAATGTGGTATCTATCACTCTGAGCATCGTGAATGGCAGGGTTTAGAATGTGGTATCTATCACTGAGCATCGCGAATGGCAGGGTTTAGAATGTGGTATCTATCACTCTGAGCATCGCGAATGGCAGGGTTTAGAATGTGGTATCTATCACTGAGCATCGCGAATGGCAGGGTTTAGAATGTGGTATCTATCACTCAGAGCATCGTGAATGGCAGGGTTTAGAATGTGGTATCTATCACTCTGAGCATTGTGAATGGCAGGGTTTAGAATGTGGTATCTATCACTCTGAGCATCGCGAATGGCAGGGTTTAGAATGTGGTATCTATCACTCTGAGCATCGTGAATGGCGGGGTTTAGAATGTGGTATCTATCACTCTGAGCATCGCGAATGGCAGGGTTTAGAATGTGGTATCTATCACTCTGAGCATCGCGAATGGCAGGGTTTAGCATGTGGTATCTATCACTCTGAGCATCGTGAATGGCAGGGTTTAGAATGTGGTATCTATCACTCTGAGCATCGTGAATGGCAGGGTTTAGAATGTGGTATCTATCATTCTGAGCATCGTGAATGGCAGGGTTTAGAATGTGGTATCTATCACTCTGAGCATCGTGAATGGCAGGGTTTAGAATGTGGTATCTATCACTCTGAGCATCGTGAATGGCAGGGTTTAGAATGTGGTATCTATCACTCTGAGCATCGTGAATGGCAGGGTTTAGAATGTGGTATCTATCACTGAGCATCGTGAATGGCAGGGTTTAGAATGTGGTATCTATCACTCTGAGCATCGCGAATGGCAGGGTTTAGAATGTGGTATCTATCACTCTGAGAGCATCGCGAATGGCAGGGTATAGAATGTGGTATCTATCACTCAGCATCGCGAATGGCAGGGTTTAGAATGTGGTATCTATCACTCTGAGCATCGTGAATGGCAGGGTTTAGAATGTGGTATCTATCACTCTGAGAGCATCGCGAATGGCAGGGTTTAGAATGTGGTATCTATCACTCTGAGCATCGCGAATGGCAGGGTTTAGAATGTGGTATCTATCACTCTGAGCATCGTGAATGGCAGGGTTTAGAATGTGGTATCTATCACTCTGAGCATCGCGAATGGCAGGGTTTAGAATGTGGTATCTGTCTCTCTGAGCATCGTGAATGGCAGGGTTTAGAATGTGGTATCTATCACTCTGAGCATCGCGAATGGCAGGGTTTAGAATGTGGTATCTATCACTCTGAGAGCATCGCGAATGGCAGGGTTTAGAATGTGGTATCTATCACTCTGAGCATCGTGAATGGCAGGGTTTAGAATGTGGTATCTATCACTCTGAGCATCGTGAATGGCAGGGTTTAGAATGTGGTATCTATCACTCTGAGCATCGCGAATGGCAGGGTTTAGAATGTGGTATCTGTCTCTCTGAGCATCGTGAATGGCAGGGTTTAGAATGTGGTATCTATCACTCTGAGCATCGTGAATGGCAGGGTTTAGAATGTGGTATCTATCACTCTGAGCATCGCGAATGGCAGGGTTTGGAATGTGGTATCTGTCACTCTGAGCATCGCGAATGGCAGGGTTTGGAATGTGGTCACCCTGGAACCTTAGCTTTACAAATCCCAGGTTAGACTCCACTTGGAGTACTGTGGGCACCACACTTTAGGAAGGATATTTTATCCTGAGAAGAAGGGCAATGTCGGTTTGCAAAAGTGATACCTAGACTTCAGGGGTTAAGTTACGAAGAGAGATGATACAAATTTGACCTATTTTTGCTAGAATTTAGAAGGTTATGGGATGATCTGATCGAAGTCGTCAAGATATTAACAGGGAAAGATAGTTTCAACTGGTTGGAGATTCTAAAACTAGGGGGCTTAGTCTAAAATAATCTATAATCTTTATCAGTGTCACAAGTAGGCTTACATTTACACTGCAATAAAGTTACTGTGAAAATCCTAGTCACCATATTCCGCCGCCTGTTTGGATACATGGAGGGAGAATTCAGATTGTCCAATTCACCTAATAAGCACGTCTTTCTGGACTTGTGGGAGGAAACCGGAGCCCCCCGGAGGAAACCCACGCAGACACGGGGAGAATGTGCAGACTCCGCACAGAAGACTCTGTCCTGGGAGAGAGTCAGTGCGGCACCTGTGCCACACCCTCACGGACATGGGACTTCACGGAGGAGACTGTGACTGGTCCACAAGCTTACTGTGAAGGAAACATGCTCACCCTCTTTTCTCTTTCACTTATGTTTTTTTAAATTTCTACCCCTCTGTGTTTGTCTGTCTTGTCAGTGTATGTAGAGGGTGGGGAGGCAAGTTAAATTAGGAGTTAGGTATTTATCAATAGTCAACACACTGCATTTGCTGCACACTTCATGATAGTTCTTGTTCTAAATAAACAGAAACTGTGTTTAGACTTACAAACCAGGTGAGTATAATTATTGGGCAGCCGGGGGCCAATGACTTTGGGAATTTTTCTAAGAATTATTGGTCAATCCACTTGTGTTGTGACTCCGAGACGAGTGGGGCTGGAATTGACCCGGGACTTGCCCAGGATGTTGTGATATAATTTGGGGGCTGGATCTTTGGAATGGTAGACAGCAAAGTTTCGGTTATAGAGATACCAGGTTTGTAGTGATATAACAAGATGGCTCTGGAAGCTGCTAAGCATTCTCTTAAGGTGGATGACTTATCTCTGGTTTACTTAAAAGAGCTTCGCAAAGACAAGCTAGTTGAAATGGTAGGTGAACTAGAAAGAGGTACCAGCTAGATCTAGGAAGTTGGAGATAATTGACGTGGTTGCTCAACATTTGAGTTTGAAAGAAATGCCAGAAACACAGTCTGGGTCACGGCAAGAATCAGTAGAATTAGCTAAAATCAGCACCAAATGAAAGATATCGAGGGAGGCAGAAAGAAAGAGAAATGGAGAGGAAGCAAAGAGATATGGAGCGAAAGCAACGAGAAATAGAGAGGAAGCAAGGAGGAATAGAAAATTGAAAATCGCTTATTGTCACGAGTAGGCTTCAATGAAGTTACTGTGAAAAGCCCCTAGTCGCCACATTCCAGCGCCTGTCCGGGGAGGCTGGTACGGGAATCGAACCTGTGCTGCTGGCCTGCTTAGTCTGCTTTAAAAGCCAGCGATTTAGCTCAGTGAGCTAAACCAGCCCCTGGGAGCAAGGAGGAATAGAGAGGAAGCAAGGAGAAATAGAGAAGAAGCAAGCAGAAATAGAGAAGAAGCAAGCGGAAAAGGAAGCAAGAAGGAATAGAGAGGAAGCAAGGAGAAATAGAGAGGAAATAGAGACAATTCCAGGTGAAGGCACTAGAAATTAGTGGGAAACCCTCCTAACTCCTTGCTTAAGTTCTTTCCTACTTTCTTTATATTCTTCAAGGGCGTCATGTGTTCCCAGCCTTGTAGAGCTTACAAATGTTTCCTTTTTCTTTTTGACAAGACTCACAATATCCCTCGTTATTCTAGGTTCCCAAAACTTGCCAAACGTATCCTCCATCTTCACAGGAACATGCCGGTCATGAATTCTTATCAACTGACATTTGAAAGACTCGCACATGTCAGATGTTGATTTACCCTCAAACAGCCGGCCCAATCTAAATTCTTCAGTTCCTGCCTAATATTGTTATAATGAGCCTTTCCCCTCCCAATGTAGCGCATTCACCCAAGGACTAGTCAACTATTTATCCACCAGGAACTGGGAACTTACGGAGTTATAATCACTCTTCGCGAATTGCGCCCCGATTGAAACTTTGACTACCTGGCTGGGGAAGTAAAATCACCCCCCCCCCCCCCCCCCGCCACAACATCCCTGTTTACAGCCGAGCCAGTGTGCACTGGGACAGCTGACCCAGTGAAATGCACTGGGGAACTGAACCCAACAGCACTGGAGACCAGCTCCGAGCCAGTGTGCACTGGGACAGCTGACCCAGTGAAATGCACTGGGGAACTGAACCCAACAGCACTGGAGACCAGCTCCGAGCCAGTGTGCACTGGGACAGCTGACCCAGTGAAATGCACTGGGGAACTGAACCCAACAGCACTGGAGACCAGCTCCGAGCCAGTGTGCACTGGGACAGCTGACCCAGTGAAATGCACTGGGGAACTGAACCCAACAGCACTGGAGACCAGCTCCGAGCCAGTGTGCACTGGGACAGCTGACCCAGTGAAATGCACTGGGGAACTGAACCCAACAGCACTGGAGACCAGCTCCGAGCCAGTGTGCACTGGGACAGCTGACCAAGTGAAATGCACTGGGGAACTGAACCCAATAGCACTGGAAACCAGCTCCAAACCAGTGTGCACTGGGACAGCTGACCAAGTGAAATGCACTGGGGAACTGAACCCAACAGCACTGGAAACCAGCTCCGAGCCAGTGTGCACTGGGACAGCTGACCCAGTGAAATGCACTGGGGAACTGAACCCAATAGCACTGGAAACCAGCTCCGAGCCAGTGTGCACTGGGACAGCTGACCTCAGTACGACTTGTGTTACAGATGGACTTGTATGGCTGAATTGGAAGATGGGAAGAATCTTGCGGCAGTGCCATTTGCTGGATTGTGTGCACGGGTAGATGTCAGGCAGGCACAGGTTCTGGCTAGGATGTGATGTTTAGTGGTTTATGTCCATCTAGGTGAAAGATCAGGGCTTCCGGGGGAGCAGCAAAGTTAACAACATCAAGGTGAAAGACTAGATAATTCACCAAATAATTATGATGAATTTGGGCTTTTAACCAATTGATTGCCAAAAGATAAATAACTTTATTCGCATATTTGAGGTCCAGGTATAAGATGTAAAATAAAGCCGATTTAAATATGGTATGGAATCAAGGAGTTTTATTTATGTGCAGCTAGCACAGGTTGAGGATGCCTCGAAGAATTTTGCAGCTTATTAACTCGTTTTCATCTTTAATCATCGTGGTAATGGGAGAGATGAAGGGAGGAAGGCAAATGGGTCGGAATGTTTACAGCTCAGTGGAAAAAAAGGGGAAAATTCTGAGGAACTAGAGGCAAACAGGAGAGGGAGGGACTGGAAACTACGGGTGACAAGAAGATTTCCTGTCAATTGAGAAGCTTTGGCCAGAATCAGGCTTTATAATAATAACCTTTATTATTTTCACAAGTGGGCTTACATTAACACTGCAATGAAGTTACTGTGAAAATCCCCTAATCACCACATTCCTAGAGCCTGTTCGGGTCACAGAGGGAGAATTCAGAATGTCCAAATTACCCAACAGCACGTCTTTCAGACTTTCAAAAAATTCATAATTGTTGAGGGAGAAGATACAGCCATAATTGGAGAAATTGAAATAAGAGATAGCGAGGCCTAGAGCGGTCTGTGGGATGTAGATGGACAATCACTAAATTAGATACTTGGAAGTGAATGTGATGATGAATATTTGTGTTTGAAGAATTGAGCCTGCGATTGGTATTGATGTTGAGTTGCTGTTCTCTGTTGCAGGTGGAGTACCTCAGGTTGTGCTTACTGCTCCCACTGGAACAGTCCAAATCCCACTGTCAGCTGTCCAGCTACACCAGGTATGGTGTAAAGAGACAATATCTGAAAATGTCTGATGTCCTACAGGAAAGGTCAATGGGCTTCCCATTTTTATTACATGGAGGATGGTCAGGGGATTGTTATTTATGATATGTCTTCTCTCTGCCTCTCTCTCTGTCGTCTTCTTTTCCCTTCATACTTGGCAGGAGAAACAAGAGGCATTAATTAAAAGGTACATCTTTGGCTTGTCTTTTGTTACGATCCCAGTTGATGTTATAACTTGACGAGAACATCCCAGAATGGAATCCTGACACATATATATATATATATATATTGTACGGTCTCCCTGTCTCTCAGGGTCACAGATATATATTGTACGGTCTCCCTGTCTCTCGGGGTCACAGATATATATTGTACAGTTTCCCTGTCTCTCAGGGACACAGATATATATTGTACGGTCTCCCTGTCTCTCAGGGACACAGATATATATTGTACGGTATCCCTGTCTCTCAGGGACACAGATATATATTGTACAGTCTCCCTGTCTCTCAGGGTCACAGATATATATTGTACGGTCTCCCTGTCTCTCAGGGTTACAGATCTATATTGTACGGTCTCCCTGTCTCTCAGGGACACAGATATATATTGTACAGTCTCCCTGTCTCTCAGGGTCACAGATATATATTGTACGGTCTCCCTGTCTCTCAGGGTTACAGATCTATATTGTACGGTCTCCCTGTCTCTCAGGGTCACAGATATATATTGTACGGTCTCCCTGTCTCTCAGGGACACAGATATATATTGTCTGGTCTCCCTGTCTCTCAGGGACACAGATATATATTGTACGGTCTCCCTGTCTCTCAGGGACACAGATATATATTGTACGGTCTCCCTGTCTCTCAGGGACACAGATATATATTGTACGGTCTCCCTGTCTCTCAGGGACACAGATATATATTGTACGGTCTCCCTGTCTCTCAGGGACACAGATATATATTGTACGGTCTCCCTGTCTCTCAGGGACACAGATATATATTGTACGGTCTCCCTGTCTCTCAGGGACACAGATATATATTGTCTGGTCTCCCTGTCTCTCAGGGACACAGATATATATTGTACGGTCTCCCTGTCTCTCAGGGACACAGGGACCGGTTCTGGGGGAGGTGGGACCAGTACAAACCCGACGGTCTGCACTTGGGCAGGACTGGAACCGATGTCCTGGGGGGGTGTTTTCTAGAGCTGTTGGGGAGGGTTTAAACTAATGTGGCAGGGGGATGGGAACCAATGCTGGAAGTTGGAAGGTAGTAAAACAGGGACAGAAACAAAAGGAAGTAAGGGGAAAAGTGCAAGGCAGAGAAGACATAGTCAGAAATCCATAAGGGCGACAGTACAAGGTACAGTGACTGAGGGGAGCACAGTGAATAGGCCCAGTAATAACAAAAGGAATAAAACTGGAGATGTTAAGATTCAAAACAGAGGTAAAAAAACCAACATAAGTGTACTTTACCTGAATGCTCGTAGTATTCGGAATAAAGTAAATGAGTTGGTGGCACAAATCATCGTAAATGACTATGATTTAGTGGCCATTACTGAAACATGGTTAAAGGATGGTCACGACTGGGAGTTAAATATCCGAGGGTATCAAACTATTCGGAAGGACAGAGTGGATGGTAAGGGAGGTGGTGTTGCTCTGTTATTTAAGGATGACATCCGGGCAATAGTAAGGGATGACATCGGTGCTATGGAGGATAAGGTTGAATCCATTTGGGTGGAAATCAGGAATAGTAAGGCGAAAAAGTCACTGATAGGAGTAGTCTATCGGCCACCAAATAGTAACGAGATGGTGGGGCAGGCAATAAACAAAGAAATAACTGATGCATGTAGAAATGGTACAGCAGTTATCATGGGGGATTTTAATCTACATGTCGATTGGTTTAACCAGGTCGGTCAAGGCAACCGTGAGGAGGAGTTTATAGAATGTATCCGCGATAGTTTCCTAGAACAGTATGTAATGGAACCTACGAGGGAACAAGCGGTCCTAGATCTTGTCCTGTGTAATGAGACAGGATTGATTCATGATCTCATAGTTAGGGATCCTCTCGGAAGGAGTGATCACAATATGGTGGAATTTAAAATACAGATGGAGGGTGAGAAAGTAAAATCAAATACTAGTGTTTGTGTTTAAACAAAGGAGATTACAAGGGGATGAGAGAAGAACTAGCTAAGGTAGACTGGGAGCTAAGACTTTATGGTGGAACAGTTGAGGAACAGTGGAGAACCTTCCAAGCGATTTTTCACAGTGCTCAGCAAAGGTTTATACCAACAAAAAGGAAGGACGGAAGAAAGAGGGAAAATCGACCGTGGATATCTAAGGAAAAAAGGGAGAGTATCAAATTGAAGGAAAAAGCATATAAAGTGGCAAAGATTAGTGGGAGACTAGAGGACTGGGAAATCTTTAGGGGGCAACAGAAAGCTACTAAAAAAGCTATAAGAAGAGTAAGATAGAGTATGAGAGTAAACTTGCTCAGAATATAAAAACAGACAGTAAAAGTTTTTACAAATATATAAGACAAAAAAGAGTGGCTAAGGTAAATATTGGTCCTTTAGAGGATGAGAAGGGAGTTTTAATAATGGGAAATGAGGAAATGGCTGAGGAACTGAACAGGTTTTTTGGGTCGGTCTTCACAGTGGGAGACACAAATAACATGCCAGCGACTGATAGAAATGAGGCTATGACAGGTGAGGACCTTGAGAGGATTGTTATCACTAAGGAGGTAGTGATGGGCAAGCTAATGGGGCTAAAGGTAGACAAGTCTCCTGGCCCTGATGGAATGCATCCCAGAGTGCTAAAAGAGATGGCTAGGGAAATTGCAGATGCACTAGTGATAATTTACCGAAATTCACTAGACTCTGGGGTGGTCCCGGTGGATTGGAAATTAGCAAACGTGACGCCACTGTTTAAAAAAGGAGGTAGGCAGAAAGCAGGAAATTATAGGCCAGTGAGTTTAACTTCGGTAATAGGGAAGATGCTGGAATCTATCATCAAGGAAGAAATTGCGAGGCATCTGGATAGAAATTGTCCCATTGGGCAGACGCAGCATGGGTTCGTTAAAGGCAGGTCATGCCTAACTAATTTAGTGGAATTTTTTGAGGACATTACCAGTGCAGTAGATAACGGGGAGCCGATGGATGTGGTATATCTGGATTTCCAGAAAGCCTTTGACAAGGTGCCACACAAAAGGTTGCTGCATAAGATAAAGATGCATGGCATTAAGGGTAAAGTAGTAGCATGGATAGAGGATTGGTTAATTAATAGAAAGCAAAGAGTTGGGATAAATGGGTGTTTCTCTGGTTGGCAATCAGTAGCTAGTGGTGTCCCTCAGGGATCCGTGTTGGGCCCACAATTGTTCACAATTTACATTGATGATTTGGAGTTGGGGACCAAGGGCAATGTGTCCAAGTTTGCAGATGACACTAAGATGAGTGGTAAAGCGAAAAGTGCAGAGGATACTGGAAGTCTGCAGAGGGATTTGGATAGGTTAAGTGAATGGGCTCGGGTCTGGCAGATGGAATACAATGTTGACAAATGTGAGGTTATCCATTTTGGTAGGAATAACAGCAAACGGGATTATTATTTAAACGATAAAATATTAAAGCATGCCGCTGTTCAGAGAGACTTGGGTGTGCTAGTGCATGAGTCACAGAAGGTTGGTTTACAAGTGCAACAGGTGATTAAGAAGGCAAATGGAATTTTGTCCTTCATTACTAGAGGGATGGAGTTTAAGACTAGGGAGGTTATGTTGCAATTGTATAAGGTGTTAGTGCGGCCACACCTGGAGTATTGTGTTCAGTTTTGGTCTCCTTACTTGAGAAAGGACGTACTGGCACTGGAGGGTGTGCAGAGGAGATTCACTAGGTTAATCCCAGAGCTGAAGGGGTTGGATTATGAGGAGAGGTTGAGTAGACTGGGACTGTACTCGTTGGAATTTAGAAGGATGAGGGGGGATCTTATAGAAACATTTAAAATTATGAAGGGAATAGATAGGATAGATGCGGGCAGGTTGTTTCCACTGGCGGGTGAAAGCAGAACTAGGGGGCATAGCCTCAAAATAAGGGGAAGTAGATTTAGAACTGAGTTTAGGAGGAACTTCTTCACCCAAAGGGTTGTGAATCTATGGAATTCCTTGCCCAGTGAAGCAGTTGAGGCTCCTTCATTACATGTTTTTAAGGTAAAGATAGATACTTTTTTGAAGAATAAAGGGATTAAGGGTTATGGTGTTCGGGCCGGAAAGTGGAGCTGAGTCCACAAAAGATCAGCCATGATCTAATTGAATGGCGGAGCAGGCTCGAGGGGCCAGATGGCCTACTCCTGCTCCTAGTTCTTATGTTCTTATGTTCTTATATATTGTACGGTCTCCCTGTCTCTCAGGGTCACAGATATATATTGTACGGTATCCCTGTCTCTCAGGGACACAGATATATATTGTACGGTCTCCCTGTCTCTCAGGGTCACAGATATATATTGTCTGGTCTCCCCGTCTCTCAGAGACACAGATATATATTGTACGGTCTCCCTGTCTCTCAGGGACACAGATATATATTGTACGGTCTCCCTGTCTCTCAGGGTCACAGATATATATTGTACGGTCTCCCTGTCTCTCAGGGACACAGATATATATTGTACGGTCTCCCTGTCTCTCAGGGTTACAGATATATATTGTCTGGTCTCCTTGTCTCTCAGGGACACAGATATATATTGTACGGTCTCCCTGTCTCTCAGGGTCACAGATATATATTGTCTGGTCTCCCTGTCTCTCAGGGTTACAGATATATATTGTACGGTCTCCCTGTCTCTCAGGGACACAGATATATATTGTACGGTCTCCCTGTCTCTCAGGGTCACAGATATATATTGTACGGTCTCCCTGTCTCTCAGGGACACAGATATATATTGTCTGGTCTCCCTGTCTCTCAGGGACACAGATATATATTGTACGGTCTCCCTGTCTCTCAGGGTCACAGATATATATTGTACAATCTCCCTGTCTCTCAGGGACACAGATATATATTGTACGGTCTCCCTGTCTCTCAGGGTTACAGATATATATTGTACGGTCTCCCCGTCTCTCAGGGACACAGATATATATTGTACGGTCTCCCTGTCTCTCAGGGACACAGATATATATTGTCTGGTATCGCTGTTTTCGTCTCATTTCTCCGAGAGAGCAATTTTTAAAAATAATAATTTATGGGATGTGTGCGTTGCTGGCTAGGCCAGGGTTTATTGCCCAACCCTTGAGAATCTGTTGGTGAGCTGCCTTCTTGAACTGCTGACACGCAGGTACATCCACAGCCCTGTTGGGGGAAATTCGAGGATGTTGCCCCAGCGACAGTGAAAGAATGGCGATATATTTCCAAGTCAGGATGGTGAGTGACCTGGAGGGCAATAAATACTGTGGCTACAAGAGCCAGTCAAAAGGCAGGAATCGGCAGTGAGTAACTGATGGTGTTACCAGCTCCTTGCTGCTCTTAACCTTCCAGATGGTGTGGTGGTCATGAGTGAGAAAAGAATTGCCTAAGAAGCCTTGGTGAGTTCTTGCAATGCATCTTGTAGATGGTACACACGGCTGCTTCTGTGTGTCAGTGGTGGAGGAAGTGAATGTTTGTCGGTGAAATTCCAATCTAATGGGCTCCTTTGTCCTGGATGGCTTCGATCTTCTTGAATGTTGTTTGAGCTGCATTCATCCAGGCAAGTGGGGACTATCCTAATACACTCCTGACTTGTGCCCTGTAGATGGTGCACAGGCTTTGGGGAGTCGGAAGGTGAGTTACTGACCGCCGATTCCTGTCTTTTGACTGGCTCTTGTAGCCACAGTATTTATATGGCTAGTTCAGTTTCTGGTCATTGGTAACACCGAGATATTGATAGTGGGAGTTCAGGGATTCAGCGATGATATCGCTGTTCTCTTTGTGCAAACCATCCCCCCCCCCCCACACTCCTCCAGACCTGCTTAACTCCGAGGAGATATATATTTCTATTTGATTCATTCATGGAATATGGGTGTCGCTTGCTGGGCCAGCATTTATTGGCCAACCTGAAGTGCCCTTGGGTAGATGGTGAGCTGACCTCTGGAACTGCTGTAGCCCCTGTGGCATTGGTACAGGCGTTGATAGCAGGATGTTAATGAAGCAGCTGAAGGTGGTTGGGCATGGGACACTACCCAGAGGAACTCCTGCAGTGATGTCCTGGGACTAAGATGATTGACCTCCAACCACCATCTTCCTTTGTGCCAGGTATGGCTCCAACCAGCAGAGGGTTCCCTTCCTCCTGCCCCAATTCTCTCTCACTCCAGTTTTGCCAGGGCTCCTTGATGCCATACTCTGTCAAATTCTGCCTTGATGTCAGGGCAGTCACTCTCACCTCACCTCTACTCGTTTGTTCATGTTTCACTCAAGGCTGTAATGAGGTCAGGAGCTAAGTGACCCTGACGGAACCCAAACTGAGCTTCAGTGAATCAGGTCAGTGCCACTTGGAAGTGCTGTTGATGACTCCTTCCATCACTTACTGATGATTGAGAGTAGACTGATGAGGTGGTAATTGGTCGAGTTGGATTTATCCTGTTTCTCATGTACAGGACATGGTTGAGCAATTTTGCACATTGTCACGTAGATGCCAGTGTCGTTGCTGTATTCGGACAGCTTGGTTAGGGGTGTGGAAGGTCCTGGAGCACAGGTCAGCAGTATTATTGACACAATATTGTCATAGCTTTTGCAGTATCCAGGTCCTTCAGCCATTTCTTGATATCACGTGGAATGAATTGAATTGGCTGAAGACTGACATCTGTGATGCTGGGGCCTCGAGAGGAGGCTGAGATGGATCATCCACTCGGCACTTGACTGAATATTGCAGCGAATGCCTCAGCCTTGTCTTTTGCTCGCATGTGCTGGGCTCCTCCATCATTGAGGATGGGGATATTTGTGGAGCCTCCTCCTCCAGTGAGTTGTTTAATTGTCCACCACCATTCACGGCTGGATGTGGCAGGACTGGAGAGCTTAGATCTGATGCGTTGGTTGTGGAATCATTTAGCTCTGTCTATTATTTGCTGCTTATGCTGTTTGGCAGAAGCAGTCCTGTGTTGTAGCTTCACCAGGTTGAAACCTCATTTTTCAATATGCCTAATGTTGTTCCTGGCATGCTCTCCTGCACTCTTCATTGAATCAGGTTTGATCCCCCATTTTGGTAATGGTAGAATGGAGGATATGCTGAGTTATGAGGTTATAGATTGTAGCTGAGTACAATTCTACTGCTGCTGATGGCCCACAGCACTTTGGATGCCCAGTCTTAGAACATAGAACATAGAACATTACAGCGCAGTACGGGCCCTTCGGCCCTCGATGTTGCGCCGACCTGTGAAACAATCTGAAGCCTATCTGACCTACACTATTCCATTTTCATCCATATGTCTATCCAGTGACCACTTAAATGCCCTTAAAGTTGGCGAGTCTACTACTGTTGCAGGCAGGGCGTTCCACACCCCTACTACTCTCTGAGTGAAGAAACTGCCTCTGACATCTGTCCTATATCTACCACCCCTCAATTTAAAGCTATGTCCCCTCATGTTGATCATCACCATCCAAGGAAAAAGACTCTCACTGTCCACCCTATCTAACCCTCTGACTATCTTATATGTCTCTATTAAGTCACCTCTCAGCCTTCTCCTCTCTAACGAAAACAATCTCAAGTCCCTGAGCCTTTCCTCGTAAGACCGTCCCTCTATACCAGGCAACATCCTAGTAAATCTCCTCTGAACCCTTTCCAAAGCTTCCACATCCTTCCTATAATGTGGTGACCAGAACTGCACGCAGTACTCCAGGAGCGGCCGCACCAGAGTTATGTACAGCTGCAGCATGATGTAAATTATTCCATTGTACTATTTGAAGAAGAGAAATTAGTTTTCCTTAGTGTCCTGACCAATATTCATCCCTCAACCAACATCTCTGAAACAGCGATTATTTGGTCATTGTCAAATTACTGTTTCAGAAGATTGCTGTGCACAAATTGCTTTCCACATTTAATAAATTGCGACTTGAACAGTGAGCGAATGGCTGTAAAGTGTTTTGGAATATCCTGGGGCTATGAAAGGTGCAGATGTGTTCAAGCCTTACTTTCTGTTCTTTTCTTCCCCTTTGCTCCTCTGATATGCTAAGCAATGGCTGGGGGAGGAAAATTGATTGATGTTCAGAATGATCTAAGGAAATATTTAAGAACTCAGAAAAGGTGAATATCAATTGTTCTTCCTTAAAATAACAAAACTAAAAACAAATTGTTATGCTTTCAGTTTGTATTAAAATAACACAAAGCGGGGATTTCTGTGAATAAATTGAGTAAATGTGAATCACAGAACGGAAGCTGAGGGTGCAATCTAACAGCCACCTTAGGCCCGACTCAGATTGATGCGAGCCGGTTAGATTGCGGCAGAGGCTGAAATCGGGGTCTGCAACCGGCAGCGAACGGTTTCTTATCTAACCGGCCCACTCCCGTTGGCGGGTTCCAAGACATGGCGATGTTCCAATTAACAACAATTTGGGCCAATCTCCATATCGTTAACAGAACCCCCCACTTCGCATGGCCTCCCATTATCTAATTTGCTCCGCAGTGAGCAGTTGCGCGGGCGCCTTTTAGAACATAGAACATAGAACATAGAACACTACAGCGCAGTACGGGCCCTTCGGCCCTCGATGTTGCGCCGACCTGTGAAACCATCTGAAGCCTATCTGACCTACACTATTCCATTTTCATCCATATGTCTATCCAGTGACCACTTAAATGCCCTTAAAGTTGGCGAGTCTACTACTGTTGCAGGCAGGGCGTTCCACACTCCTACTACTCTCTGAGTAAAGAAACTGCCTCTGACATCTGTCCTATATCTACCACCCCTCAATTTAAAGCTATGTCCCCTCGTGTTGGTCATCACCATCCAAGGAAAAAGACTCTCAGTGTCCACCCTATCTAACCCTCTGACTATCTTATATGTCTCTATTAAGTCACCTCTCAGCCTTCTCCTCTCTAACGAAAACAACCTCAATTCCGTGAGCCTTTCCTCGTAAGACCTTGAGTTGCTTGATCTCTTCTGAATCTATCCCATTGAGCACACAATACAATGAATGGTATCCTCAATGTGACGACGTAACTTTGTCTCCATAAGATGAAAAATTAAATGAAATGAAAATTGCTTATTGTCACGAGTAGGCTTCAATGAAGTTACTGTGAAAAACCCCTAGTCGCCACATTCCGGCGCCTGTTCGGGGAGGCTGGTACGGGTCTATGTGATGGTCACTCCTACTGGTATACTCATGGACAGACGCATCTGCAGCAGGCAGGTTAGTGAGGATGACGCCAAGTAAGTTTTTAAAAATCTTGTTGGTTCCCTCACCACCTGCTGCAGTCCCAGTCTAGCAGCTATTGTCCTTTAGGACCCGGCCAGCTCGGTCTGTGGTGGTACTACTGAGCCACTCTTGGTGATGGACATTGAAGATCCCCACCCAGAGCATATTCTACGCTCCTGTCACCCTCCGTGTTTCATCCAAGTGGTGTTCAACATGGACTCAAAAGATCACAAGACAAGATTTCACACTTTAAGACTTGTAGCATAACAAAGAAGGTAAAATGAATACCAATTAAACACTACTTAGGAGGCAACTTTATTAGCTTCTTAACATGACTGATAAACTCATGCCAGTTCTACACATTATGCCCTACCCTCAGCTGAACCTTGGCCTTGTTTTCAAACTCCCAAACCTCTCCCTGCATTTCAACAGGCTTTCCTCTCTCTAACGCTGGGGCAAGTCTTCCAGAGTCCTTTAAAAATGCCTTCAATCCTGAACACAGCCCCATGGACTTCCAGCAGCAAGACACCATCAGGCAACCTCTCAGTCTTTAAATCTCTAAATGGTCCACCTTTTCAAATGTGGGATTCATTCTCTTTTTTAAAAAATAATTTTTATTAAGATTTTCACAAAATATATACAACAAAACAATATTAACCAAACAACCATAGTAAAAACAAAAGAACAAAAACCAAACCCCCCCCCCAGCAACTACAAAAATAAAACAAAAAGAAAGCAACAAAAAGAAAAGAGATAACACCCGCCACATCCCACAACCCCATGTACACAATTCTCCCTCCCACCGAACCAAACCCACCCCCCCCCCCCCACCCCCGGTTGCTGCTGCTGTCGGCCTATTTCCCTACCGTTCCGCCAGGAAGTCCAGGAAAGGCTGCCACCGCCTAAAGAACCCTTGAACTGATCCCCTCAGGGCAAATCTCACCTTCTCCAATTTGATGAACCCCGCCATATCATTGATCCAGGCCTCCACGCTTGGGGGCCTCACATCCTTCCATTGGAGCAAGATCCTCCGCCGGGCTACTAGGGATGCAAAGGCCAGAACACCGGCCTCTTTCGCCTCCTGCACTCCCGGCTCCACTGCAACCCCAAAAATTGCGAGTCCCCAGCCTGGCTTGACCCTGGATCCTACCACCCTCGACACCGTGCTTGCTACCCCCTTCCAAAAATCCCCCAACGCTGGGCACGCCCAAAACATATGGGCATGGTTCGCTGGGCTCCCCGAACACCTAGCACACCTGTCTTCGCCCCCAAAGAACCTACTCATCCTCGACCCAGTCATATGAGCCCAATGCAGCACCTTGAACTGTATGAGGCTAAGCCTCGCACAGGAAGAGGAGGAGTTCACTCTTTCCAGGGCATCTGCCCACATCCCCTCCTCAATCTCCTCACCCAGCTCCTCTTCCCATTTACCCTTCAGCTCCTCCACCGAGGCCTCATTCACCTCTTGCATAACATGGTACACGTCTGAAATCTTCCCTCCTCCAACCCACACCCCCGAGAGCACCCTGTCCTGAACCCCCCGCGGGGGCAACACCGGGAACCCCGCCACTTGCCGCCTGGCAAACGCCCTCACCTGCATGTACCTAAACATGTTCCCCGGGGGGAACCCAAACATCCCCTCCAACTCGCCCAGGCTCGCAAACTTCCCATCTACAAACAGGTCCCTCAACCTCCTAATACCTGCCCTGTGCCAGCTAAGAAACCCCCCATCGACGCTCCCCGGGACAAACCGGTGATTCCCCCGTATCGGGGACTCCATCGAGCCCCCCACCTCCCCCCTATGCCGTCTCCATTGCCCCCAAATTTTCAGGGTAGCCGCCACCACCGGACTCGTAGTATACCTCGTTGGAGGGAGCGGCAACGGCGCCGTTACCAGCGCCTCCAGGCTCGTGTCCACACAGGACGCCATCTCCATCCTCTTCCATGCTGCCCCTTCCCTGTCCATTACCCATTTACGCACCATTGCTGCGTTGGCAGCCCAGTAATACCTACAAAGGTCGGGCAGCGCCAGCCCCCCCCTATCCCTGCCCTGCTCCAAAAACATCCCTTCTCACCCTCGGAGTCCCATGCGCCCACACAAATCCCGTAATACTGTTGACCCTCCAAAAAAGGCCTTCGGGATAAGGATGGGGAGGCACTGGAACGGGAACAAAAACCTCGGGAGCACCGTCATCTTGACGGACTGCACCCTCCCCGCCAGTGACAGCGGTAACATATCCCACCTTTTAAACTCCTCCTCCATTTGCTCCACCAGCATTGTGAGGTTGAGCTTGTGCAGGGCCTCCCAGCCACCTGGACTCCTAGGTACCTGAAGCTCTTCCCTACCTGCTTCAGTGGGAGCCTACCAATCCCCTCCTCCTGATCCCCCGGGTGCACAACGAACAGCTTGCTCTTACCCAGGTTGAGCTTATACCCAGAAAAGCCCCCAAATTTGCTGAGAATCCTCATCACCTCCGGCATCCCCCCCACCAGGTCCGCCACATACAGCAACAAGTCATCTGCGTAAAGTGACACTCGATGCTCCTCCCCACCCCGCACCAGGCCCTCCCAGTTCCATGCCTCTCTCAACGCCATGGCCAGGGGCTCAATCGCCAGCGCGAAGAGCAAGGGGGACAGGGGGCACCCCTGTCTCGTCCCCCGGTGCAGCCGAAAGTACTCGGTACTCCGATCTCCTCCTATTCGTGGCTACATTCGCCATCGGGGCCTCATAGAGCAGCCTCACCCAACGGACAAACCCCTCCCCAAACCCAAACCTCTCCAACACCTCGCACAGATACTCCCACTCAACCCTATCAAAGGCCTTCTCCGCATCTAATGCCACCACTATCTCCGCCTCCCCTTCCACAGACGGCATCATAATGACGTTGAGGAGCCTTCGTATGTTAGTATTCAACTGCCTTCCCTTCACAAACCCCGTCTGGTCCTCATGAATGACCCCGGGTACACAATCCTCTATCCTTATAGCTAAGATCTTCGCCAACAGCTTGGCGTCTACATTTAACAGCGAGATCGGCCTGTATGACCCACACTGCAGAGGGTCCTTGTCCCGCTTCAAGATCAAGGAAATCAGCGCCCGTGACATAGTTGGGGGCAAAGCACCCCCCCCCCCCCCCCCCCCCCCCCCCCCCCCCCCCCCCCCTTGCCTTGTTAAAGGTCCGGACCAACAGGTCCGCATACATTTTATAAAATTCGGCCGGAAACCCATCCGGCTCCCGTGCCTTCCCCGACTGCATGCTCCCTATCCCTTTAACCAACTCCTCCAGCTCGATCGGCGCCCCTAGTCCTTCCACCTGCCCCTCCTCCACCCTCGGAAATCGTAGCTTGTCCAAGAAGCGCCCCATTCTCTCCCCCCCACCGGGGGTTCAGACTGGTACAATTCCCCATAAAAGTCCCTAAAGACCCCATTAACATCTACTCCCCTCCGCACCACCTTCCCATCTCTATCCTTCACTCCCCCAAACTCCCTGGCCGTGTCCCGCTTTCGGAGCTGGTGTGCCAGCATCCTGCTCGCCTTCTCCCCGTATTCATACACCGCCCCCTGTGCTTTCCTCCACTGAGCCTCCGCTTTTCTGGCAGTCAATAGATCGAACCCGGTCTGAAGGCTACGCCTTACCCCAGCAATCCCTCCTCCGGAGCCTCCGCGTATCTCCTGTCCACCCTCACCACCTCCCCCACCAATCTCTCCCCTCTCCCTATGGGTTCTGCTCTCCCCCTCCTTATGGGTTCGGATGGAAATCAACTCCCCTCTAATCACCGCCTTCAATGCCTCCCAGACCGTCCCCACTCTGACCTCCCCGTTATCGTTGGCCTCAAGGTACCTCTTGATACAACCTCGAACCCGCCCGCCCACCTCCGCGCCTGCCAGCAGCCCCACCTCCAAGCACCAGAGTGGACGCTGGTCCCTCTCCTCCCTCAGCCTGACCCTGACCCCCCCCCCCCCCCATGATCAGGCCTCCAGATCTGGAATGCGGCCCAACATGCGCCGCATAAACCCCGCATCGTCCCAGTTCGGGACGTATGCGTTAACCAGCACCACCCGCTCCCCCTGCAGCTTGCCACTCACCATCACATACCTCCCGCCACTGTCCGTCACCACATTCGGCGCCTCAAACGACACCCGCTTTCCCACCAGGATCGCCATCCACCGATTCTTCTCATCCAGCCCTGAATGAAATACTTGGCCTACCCATCCCTTCCTCAGTCGAACCTGGTCCGCCACCTTCAGGTGCGTCTCCTGGAGCATGGCCACATCTGCCTTCAAGTGCGTAACCCCCCCCCCTCCCATTGCCAGTCCCCACCACCAGCTCCCCTCACTCCCAGTTTACCTCCCTGCCCGAACCCGTCCACCAGACACATACAAAAAGACATCACCCCACCCACCCTGAAGCCAACACACATCCTGCATGAAACAGAGAACCCCCCCTCCAAACAATCGAGACAGTTGCATTTACATACAAAACCCCCATCCCTGACCCTCCGTTTGAGTCCAATTTCTCGGACTGCACGAAGGCCCACGCCTCCTCTGGGGACTCGAAATAATGGTGCCGGTCCTTGTAGGTGACCCACAGACGCGCCGGCTGCAACATGCCAAACTTCACACTCCGTCTGTGGAGCACCGCCTTCGTCCGGTTGAACCCGGCCCTCCACTTAGCCACCTCCGTACTCCAGTCCTGGTAGATCCGCACCACCGTGTTCTCCCACTTGCTGCTCCGCTCCTTCTTGGCCCACCGGAGCATGCACTCCCGGTCAACGAACCGGTGGAACCACACCAGCACCGCCCGAGGCGGCTCATTCGGCTTGGGCCTCCTAGCCAGTATTCTGTGGGCCCCCTCCAGCTCCAGGGGCCCCTGGAAGGACCCAGCTCCCATCAGCGAGTTCAACAAAACGACCACGTAGGCCCCCAGGTCCGACCCCTCCAGCCCCTCCGTGAGGCCCAGGATCTGTAAATTTTTTCGCCTCGACCGGTTCTCCATCTCCTCGAACCACTCCTGCCACTTTTTATGGAGTGCCTCGCGCATCTCCACCTTCCCCACGACGGCCGCGGCCTCATCCTCCCTTTCGGAGGCCTGCTGCTGCAACTCCCGGATTGCAGCCCCCTGGGCTGTCTGAGTCTCCAGCAGCTTACCAGTGGTAGCCTTCAGCGACTCCAGCAACTCCACCTTAACCTCCTGAAAGCAGTGCAGCAGTCTCCTGCTGCTGCTGAAAATGAAAAAAATGAAAATCGCTTATTGTCACGAGTAGGCTTCAATGAAGTTACTGTGAAAAGCCCCTAGTCGCCACATTCCGGCGCCTGTCCGGGGAGGCTGGTACGGGAATCGAACCGTGCTGCTTGGTCTGCTTTAAAAGCCAGCGATTTTGCCCAGTGTGCTAAACCAGCCCCTGGTGGGTGCCCTGCGCCCACTGCCTCCACTCCTCGAGGGCTCCGCCGGCCGCCATTTTGTTTTCCTTCCCCCGCTTTTGCTGAGGCGCTGCCACCGCTTTTCTGCTCGCCCCATTCCTGGTCCGGACCATAGAACCCTGGGGATCTACTGCAGACCCCTTCCCACGTCGGGAATCGTCGATCAAGTACCGCTGGGGGCCCTAAAAAGAGCCCAAAAAGTCTGTTTCTAGCGGGAGCTGCCGAACGTGCGGCTTAGCTCCGCATAGCCACAACCGGAAGTCGTGGGATTCATTCTCACCAACGCTCTGAGCGATAACTTTCCTGCATTTTCTCCCAGCAGCATCTTTCTTACTCTCCAACTGCATGTGTTTGACGAAGATTCTGAGAGTCGCACAAGGCTGCTTCTGCCTTTGTTCCGGTGTAAAAACTGGCACTTGAGAGTTTCAATTGGGCTTAACTTGGCCCCCAGTCCCCATGGCAACCAAGTCACATCAGCATGTCATGGACAGAACTAATAGCGAATCTCACATTCCTCTTTGTGACTCCCTTTTCCCCTCAATTAGAGACAATTTAGGAAATAACCATTTGATAAAAGCAAGCCTTGTAACACCGTTCACTGGTTTCAATTCATTGTGGGCCCCCTTGTTATCATTCCCTGATCCCAGGCCGGTTCAGTTGGAGTCTGTCCCAAAGGTATAGTTCATTCCAGCCCCAGCATTGAACAGTTCTGATGAAAGGTTATCAACCTGAAACATTAACTGTTTCTTGCTGCACAGGCGCTGGCAGACCTGCTGCGTTTTTCCAGCATTTTCTGTTTATATTTTCGATTTTGTTTTTGTCCCATGAAATCGCGAACTGTGCGGAGTCTGCTTGTCCTCCCGTGTGTGTGTGGGTTTCCTCCGGATGCTCCGGTTTCCTCCCACAGTCCAAAGATGTGCAGGTTAGGAGAATTGGCCATGATAAATTGCCCTTAGTGTTGGGTGGGGTTATGGGGATAGGGTGGAGATGACCAGAGATATTCAGGATAAGATGAAAAAGTAAAGAGGTTTGTAGTAAGTACAAGGGGAGCAATCAACAGGGACATTAGTGGAGTACAGAAAGTTCTGAATGGAGCTTAAGAAAGCAATTAGGAGAACAAAGAGGGGATAGGCCCATCAGTGATCAAGGGGCAATCTGTGGTGGGGCCAGAGGACACCCGGTTGAGTGAATACATCACATCCGTCTTCACCTAATACAATGAGGAGGTAGATGTGGAACTCAGGGAGAGAGACTGAGAGGTTCTTCAGCAAATTGACATAGGGAGTGACAAAGGTATCGGAGGTGTTGGTGGGCTTAAAAGTGGACAAATCTCCAGGTCCTGATGAATTGTATCCCAGGCTGCTGTGGGAGGCGAGGGAGGAGATTGCAGGGGCTCTGACCCAAATTTTTAATTCCTCTCTGGCCGCGGGGAAGACTGGAGAACAGCTATCGTTATTCCACTAATTAAGAAGAGATAAGTCAGGGAACTACAGACACGTCAGTGGATAGGGAAACTATTGGAAATTCTGGAGAGAATCTCTCTCCACTTGCAGAGGCACGGTTTGATCAGGAATAGTCAGCATGGCTTGGTCAGAGGGAGGACATGCCTAACTAATTTCATTGAATTTTTTGAGGATGAGGCCAGGTGTGTAGATGAGGGTAAGTGCAGTTGATGTCGTTTAGATGGATTTCAGCAAAACCTTTGACAGGGTGCCACATGGGAGACTAATAAAGAAACCAAATGCACATGGGATACAGGCTAATTTGATACGGTGAATTCAAAATGGCTTAGCTGTAGGAGACAGAGGGTGATGACAGACGGCAGCTTTAGTGACTGGAAGCCAGTGTCTGGTGGCATACCACAGGGATCTGTGCTGGGTTCCCTATTGTTTGTCATTTATATAAACAACAAGGGGCTGGTTTAGCACACTGGGCTAAATCGCTGGCTTTTAAAGCAGACCGAGGCAGGCCAACAGCACGGTTCAATTCCCATACTAGCCTCCCCGAACAGGCGCCGGAATGTGGCGACTAGGGGCTTTTCACAGTAACTTTATTTGAACAAAGAACAATGAAAAATACAGCACAGGAACAGGCCCTTCGGCCCTCCAAGCCTGTGCCGACCATGCTGCCCGTCTAAACTAAAATCTTCTACACTTCCAGGGTCCGTATCCCTCTATTCCCATCCTATTCATGTATTTGTCAAGATGGCCGTGAAATGTCACTATCGTCCCTGCTTCCACCACCTCCTCCGACAGCGAGTTCCAGGCACTCACTAGCCTCTGTGTAAAAAACTTGCCTCATACATCTACTCTAAACCTTGCCCCTCGCACCTTAAACCTATGCCCCCTAGTAATTGACCCCTCTACTCTGGGGAAAAAGCCTCTGACTATCCACTCTGTCTATGCCCCTCATAATTTAGTAGACCTCTATCAGGTCGCCCGTCAACCTCCTTCGTTCCAGTGAGAACAAACCAAGTTTATTCAACCGCTCCTCATTGCTAATGCCTCCATACCAGGCAACATCCTGGTAAATCTCTTCTGCACCCTCTAAAGCCTCCACATCCTTCTGGTAGTGTGGCAACCAGAATTGAACACTATACTCCAAGTGTTGCCTAACTAAGGTTCTATACAGCTGCAACATGACTTGCCAATTCTTATACTCAATGCCCCGGCCAATGAAGGCAAGCATGCCGTATGCCTTCTTGACTACCTTCTCCACCTGTATTGCCCCTTTCAGTGACCTGTGGACCTGTACACCTTGATCTCTCTGACTGTCCATACTCCTGAGGGTTCTACCATGAAAATGAAAAATGAAATGAAAATCGCTTATTGTCACGAGACGGCTTCAATGACTGTGAAAAGCCCCTAGTTGCCACATTCCGGCACCTGTTCAGGGAGGCTGGTACGGGAATTGAACCGTGCTGCTGGCCTGCCTTGGTCTGCTTTAAAAGCCAGTGATTTAGCCCAGTGTGCTAAACCAGCCCCTGTATATTCCCTACCTGCATTAGACCTTCCAAAATGCATTACCTCACATTTGTCCGGATTAAACTCCATCTGCCATCTCTCCGCCCAAGTCGGCAAACAATCTAAATCCTGCTGTATCCTCTGACAGTCCTCATCACGATCCGCAATTCCACCAACCTTTGTGTCGTCTGCAAACTTACTAATCAGATCAGTTGCATTTTCCTCCAAATCATTTATATATACTACGAACAGCAACGGTCCCAGCACTGATCCCTGCGGAACACCACTAGTCACAGCCCTCCAATCAGAAAAGCACCCTTCCATTGCTACTCTCTGCCTTCTATGACCTAGCCAGTTCTGTATCCATCTTGCCAGCTCACGTCTGATCCCATGTGACTTCACCTTTTGTACCAGTCTGCCATGAGGAACGCTGTGTACAGTAGCGAGCGGGATTGGGGAAGGCTGTGTACAGCAGTGAGAGGGATTGGGGAACGCTGTGTACAGCAGCGAGGGGGATTGGGGAACGCTGTGTACAGCAGCGAGCGGGATTGGGGAAGGCTGTGTACAGCAGCGAGAGGGATTGGGGAACGCTGTGTACAGCAGTGAGAGGGATTGGGAAACGCTGTGTACAGCAGTGAGAGGGATTGGGAAACGCTGTGTACAGCAGGAGCGGGATTGGGAACGCTGTGTACAGCAGTGAGAGGGATTGGGGAACGCTGTGTACAGCAGCGAGAGGGATTGGGGAACGCTGTGTACAGCAGCGAGCGGGATTGGGGAACGCTGTGTACAGCAGCGAGCGGGATTGGGGAAGGCTATGTACAGTCCCGAGCGGGATTGGGGAACGCTGTGTGCAGCAGTGAGAGGGATTGGGGAACGCTGTGTACAGCAGCGAGAGGGATTGGGGAAGGCTGTGTACAGTAGCGAGCGGGATTGGGGAAGGCTGTGTACAGCAGTGAGAGGGATTGGGGAACGCTCTGTACAGCAGCGAGCGGGATTGGGAACGCTGTGTACAGTACCGAGCTGAATTGGGGAATGCTGTGTACAGCAGTGAGAGGGATTGGGAAACGCTGTGTACAGCAGGAGCGGGATTGGGAACACTGTGTACAGTCCCGAGCGGGATTGGGAACGCTGTGTACAGCAGCGAGAGGGATTGGGAACGCTGTGTACAGCAGTGAGAGGGATTGGAGACGCTGTGTACAGCAGCGAGAGGAATTGGGGAACGCTGTGTACAGCAGCGAGCGGGATTGGGGAACGCTGTGTACTGTAGCGAGAGGGATTGGGGAACGCTGTGTACAGCAGCGAGAGGCATTGGGGAACGCTGTGTACAGCAGCGAGAGGGATTGGGGAACGCTGTGTACAGCAGCGAGTGGGATTGGGGAACGCTGTGTACAGCAGTGAGAGGGATTGGGGAACGCTGTGTACAGCAGTGAGAGGAATTGGGGAACGCTGTGTACTGTAGCGAGCGGGATTGGGGAACGCTGTGTACAGCAGCGAGAGGCATTGGGGAACGCTGTGTACTGTAGCGAGCGGGATTGGGGACGCTGTGTACAGCAGTGAGAGGGATTGGGGAACGCTGTGTACAGCAGCGAGCTGGATTAGTGAACGCTGTGTACAGCAGCGAGAGGGATTGGGGAACGCTGTGTACAGCAGCGAGGGGGATTGGGGAACGCTGTGTACAGCAGCGAGGGGATTGGGGAAGGCTGTGTACAGCAGTGAGAGGGATTGGGGACGCTGTGTACAGCATCGAGAGGGATTGGGGAACGCTGTGTACAGCAGCGAGAGGGATTGGGAATGCTGTGTACAGCAGCGAGAGGGATTGGGGACGCTGTGTACAGCAGCGAGAGGGATTGGGGAACGCTGTGTACAGCAGTGAGAGGGATTGGGGAACGCTGTGTACAGCAGCGAGAGGGATTGGGGACGCTGTGTACAGCAGGAGCGGGATTGGGGAACGCTGTGTACAGTAGCAAGCGGGATTGGGGAAGGCTGTGTACAGCAGCGAGAGGGATTGGGGACGCTGTGTACAGCAGTGAGAGGGATTGGGGAACGCTGTGTACAGCAGCGAGAGGGATTGGGGAACACTGTGTACAGCAGCGAGAGGGATTGGGGAACGCTGTGTACAGCAGCGAGAGGGATTGGGGAACGCTGTGTACAGCAGCGAGAGGGATTGGGGACGCTGTGTACAGCAGCGAGCGGGATTGGGGAACGCTGTGTATAGTAGCGAGCGGGATTGGGGAAGCTGTGTGCAGCAGTGAGAGGGATTGGGGAACACTGTGTACAGCAGGAGCGGGATTGGGGAACGCTGTGTACAGCAGCGAGAGGCATTGGGGAACGCTGTGTACAGCAGCGAGAGGGATTGGGGATGCTGTGTACAGCAGCGAGAGGGATTGGGAACGCTGTGTACAGTAGCGAGCGGGATTGGGGAACGCTGTGTACAGCAGCGAGAGGGATTGGGGACGCTGTGTACAGCAGCGAGCTGGATTAGTGAACGCTGTGTACAGCAGCGAGAGGGATTGGGGAAGGCTGTGTACAGCAGCGAGGGGGATTGGGGAAGGCTGTGTACAGCAGTGAGAGGGATTGGGGACGCTGTGTACAGCAGGAGCGTGATTGGGGAACGCTGTGTACAGCAGCGAGAGGGATTGGGGAACGCTGTGTACAGCAGCGAGAGGGATTGGGGAACGCTGTGTACAGTACCGAGCGTGATTGGGGACGCTGTGTACAGCAGCGAGAGGGATTGGGGAACGCTGTGTACAGTACCGAGCGGGATTGGGGAACGCTGTGTACAGTACCGAGCGGGATTGGGAAACGCTGTGTACAGCAGTGAGAGGGATTGGGGACGCTGTGTACAGCAGTGAGAGGGATTGGGGAAGGCTGTGTACAGCAGTGAGAGGGATTGGGGAACGCTCTGCACAGCAGTGAGAGGGATTGGGGAACGCTGTGTACAGCAGCGAGAGGAATTGGGGAACGCTGTGTACAGCAGTGAGAGGGATTGGGGAACGCTCTGCACAGCAGTGAGAGGGATTGGGGAACGCTGTGTACAGCAGCGAGAGGGATTGGGAACGCTGTGTACAGTAGCGAGCGGGATTGGGGAAGGCTGTGTACAGCAGCGAGCTGGATTAGGGAACGCTGTGTACAGCAGCGAGAGGCATTGGGGAACACTGTGTACTGTAGCGAGCGGGATTGGGGAACGCTGTGTACAGCAGCGAGAGGCATTGGGGAACGCTGTGTACAGTAGCAAGCGGAATTGGGGAACGCTGTGTACAGCAGCGAGGGATTGGGGAACGCTGTGTACAGCAGCGAGGGGGATTGGGGAACGCTGTGTACAGTAGTGAGCGCGATTGGGGAACGCTGTGTACAGCAGCGAGCGGGATTGGGGAACGCTGTGTACAGCAGCGAGAGGCATTGGGGAACGCTGTGTACAACAGCGAGAGGGATTGGGGAACGCTGTGTACAGCAGCGAGAGGGATTGGGGACGCTGTGTACAGCAGCGAGAGGGATTGGGGACGCTGTGTACAGCAGCGAGAGGGATTGGGGAAGGCTGTGTACAGCAGTGAGAGGCATTGGGGAACGCTGTGTACAGCAGCGAGAGGGATTGGGAATGCTGTGTACAGTACCGAGCTGAATTGGGGAACGCTGTGTACAGCAGCGAGAGGGATTGGGGAACGCTGTGTACAGCAGCGAGAGGGATTGGGAATGCTGTGTACAGTACCGAGCTGAATTGGGGAATGCTGTGTACAGTACCGAGTGGGATTGGGGAACGCTGTGTACAGCAGCGAGAGGAATTCGGGACGCTGTGTACAGCAGGAGCGGGATTGGGATCGCTGTGTACAGCAGCGAGAGGGATTGGGATCGCTGTGTAAAGCAGCGAGAGGGATTGGGATCGCTGTGTACAGTACCGAGAGGGATTGGGATCGCTGTGTACAGCAGCGAGAGGGATTGGGATCGCTGTGTACAGTACCGAGTGGGATTGGGGAACGCTGTGTACAGCAGCGAGAGGGATTGGGGACGCTGTGTACAGCAGCGAGAGGGATTGGGGAACGCTGTGTACAGCAGCGAGAGGGATTGGGGAACGCTGTGTACAGCAGCGAGAGGGATTGGGGGACGCTGTGTACAGCAGTGAGAGGGATTGGGGAACGCTGTGTACAGCAGCGAGAGGGATTGGGGAACGCTGTGTACAGCAGCGAGAGGGATTGGGAAACGCTGTGTACAGCAGTGAGAGGGATTGGGGAACGCTGTGTACAGCAGCGAGAGGGATTGGGAACGCTGTGTACAGCAGTGAGAGGGATTGGGAACGCTGTGTACAGCAGCGAGAGGGATTGGGGGACGCTGTGTACAGCAGCGAGAGGGATTGGGGAACGCTGTGTACAGTACCGAGCGGGATTGGGGACGCTGTGTACAGCAGTGAGAGGGATTGGGAACGCTGTGTACAGCAGCGAGAGGGATTGGGGAAGGCTGTGTACAGCAGCGAGACGGATTGGGGAATGCTGTGTACATCAGTGAGGGGGATTGGGGAACGCTGTGTACAGCAGTGAGACGGATTGGGGAACGCTGTGTACAGCAGCGAGAGGGATTGGGAACGCTGTGTGGAGCAGCGAGTGGGATTGGGGAACGCTGTGTACAGTACCGAGCGGGATTGGGGAACGCTGTGTACAGCAGTGAGAGGGATTGGGGGACGCTGTGTACAGCAGTGAGGGGGATTGGGAACGCTGTGTACAGCAGCGAGAGGGATTGGGGAACGCTGTGTACAGCAGCGAGAGGGATTGGGAATGCTGTGTACAGTACCGAGCTGAATTGGGGAATGCTGTGTACAGTACCGAGCGGGATTAGGGGATGCTGTGTACAGCAGGGAGAGGGATTGGGGAACGCTGTGTATAGCAGCGAGCGGGATTGGGGAACTCTGTGTGCAGCAGTGAGAGGGATTGGGGAACGCTGTGTATAGCAGTCAGAGGGATTGGGGAACGTTGTGTACAGCAGCGAGCGGGATTGGGGAACGCTGTGTGCAGCAGCGAGAGGGATTGGGGACACTGTGTACAGTAGCGAGCGGGATTGGGGAACGCTGTGTACAGCAGCGAGAGGGATTGGGGAACGCTGTGTACAGTACCGAGCGGGATTGGGGAACGCTGTGTACAGCAGCGAGAGGGATTGGGGAACCCTGTGTACAGCAGTGAGAGGGATTGGGGATGCTGTGTACAGCAGTGAGAGGGATTGGGGAACGCTGTGTGCAGTAGGGAGCGGGATTGGGGAACGCTGTGTACAGCAGTGAGAGGGATTGGGGAACGCTGTGTATAGCAGCGAGCGGGATTGGGGAACTCTGTGTGCATCAGTGAGAGGGATTGGGGACGCTGTGTACAGCAGCGAGTGGGATTGGGGATGCTGTGTACAACAGCGAGTGGGATTGGGGAACGCTGTGTACAGTACCGAGCGGGATTGGGGAACCCTGTGTACAGCAGTGAGAGGGATTGGGGATGCTGTGTACAGCAGTGAGAGGGATTGGGGAACGCTGTGTGCAGTAGGGAGCGGGATTGGGGAACGCTGTGTACAGCAGTGAGAGGGATTGGGGAACGCTGTGTATAGCAGCGAGCGGGATTGGGGAACTCTGTGTGCAGCAGTGAGAGGGATTGGGGAACGCTGTGTATAGCAGTCAGAGGGATTGGGGAACGTTGTGTACAGCAGCGAGCGGGATTGGGGAACGCTGTGTGCAGCAGCGAGAGGGATTGGGGACACTGTGTACAGTAGCGAGCGGGATTGGGGAACGCTGTGTACAGCAGCGAGCGGGATTGGGGACGCTGTGTACAGCAGCGAGAGGGATTGGGGAACGCTGTGTACAGTACCGAGCGGGATTGGGGAACGCTGTGTACAGCAGCGAGGGGGATTGGGGACGCTGTGTACAGCAGCGAGTGGGATTGGGGATGCTGTGTACAACAGCGAGTGGGATTGGGGAACGCTGTGTACAGTACAGAGCGGGATTGGGGAACCCTGTGTACAGCAGTGAGAGGGATTGGGGATGCTGTGTACAGCAGTGAGAGGGATTGGGGAACGCTGTGTGCAGTAGGGAGCGGGATTGGGGAACGCTGTGTACAGCAGTGAGAGGGATTGGGGAACGCTGTGTACAGCAGTGAGAGGGATTGGGGAACGCTGTGTACAGCAGTGAGAGGGATTGGGATCGCTGTGTACAGCAGTGAGAGGGATTGGGGAACGCTGTGTGCAGTAGGGAGCGGGATTGGGGAACGCTGTGTACAGCAGTGAGAGGGATTGGGGAACGCTGTGTACAGTACCAAGCGGGATTGGGAACGCTGTGTGCAGCAGCGAGCGGGATTGGGGAACGCTGTGTACAGTACCGAGCGGGATTGGGGAACGCTGTGTACAGCAGCGAGAGGGATTGGGGAACGCTGTGTACAGCAGCGAGAGGAATTGGGAATGCTGTGTACAGCAGCGAGAGGAATTCATGACGCTGTGTACAGTACCGAGCGGGATTGGGAACGCTGTGTACAGTACCGAGCTGGATTGGGGAACGCTGTGTACAGTACCGAGCGGGATTGGGGAAGGCTGTGTACAGCAGCGAGCGGGATTGGGGAACGCTGTGTACAGCAGCGAGAGGGATTGGGAACGCTGTGTACAGTAGCGAGCTGGATTGGGGAAGGCTGTGTACAGCAGTGAGAGGGATTGGGGAACGCTGTGTACAGCAGGGAGCGGGATTGGGGAAGGCTGTGTACAGCAGGGAGAGGGATTGGGGAACGCTGTGTACAGCAGCGAGAGGGATTGGGGAAGGCTGTGTACAGCAGTGAGAGGGATTGGGGAACGCTGTGTACAGCAGCGAGAGGCATTGGGGAACGCTGTGTACTGTAGCGAGCGGGATTGGGGAAGGCTGTGTACAGCAGCGAGAGGGATTGGGAACGCTGTGTACAGCAGCGAGAGGGATTGGGGAACGCTGTGTACATCAGTGAGGGGGATTGGGGAACGCTGTGTACAGCAGTGAGACGGATTGGGGAATGCTGTGTACAGCAGCGAGAGGGATTGGGAACGCTGTGTACAGCAGCGAGAGGGATTGGGGAACGCTGTGTACAGTACCGAGCGGGATTGGGGAACGCTGTGTACAGCAGCGAGGGGGATTGGGAACGCTGTGTACAGTACCGAGCTGAATTGGGGAATGCTGTGTACAGTACCGAGTGGGATTGGGGAACGCTGTGTACAGCAGCGAGAGGAATTCGGGACGCTGTGTACAGCAGGAGCGGGATTGGGGAACGCTGTGTACAGCAGCGAGAGGGATTGGGATCGCTGTGTACAGTACCGAGCGGGATTGGGGGATGCTGTGTACAGCAGCGAGAGGGATTGGGGAACGCTGTGTACAGCAGCGAGAGGCATTGGGGAATGCTGTGTACAGCAGCAAGCGGGATTGGGGAACGCTGTGTGCAGCAGTGAGGGGGATTGGGGAACGCTGTGTAAAGCAGCGAGCGGGATTGGGGAACGCTGTGTACAGCAGCGAGCGGGATTGGGGAACGCTGTGTACAGTACCGAGCGGGATTGGGGAACGCTGTGTACAGCAGTGAGAGGGATTGGGGAACGCTGTGTACAGCAGTGAGACGGATTGGGGAACGCTGTGTACAGCAGCGACAGGGATTGGGAACGCTGTGTGGAGCAGCGAGTGGGATTGGGGAACGCTGTGTACAGTACCGAGCGGGATTGGGGAACGCTGTGTACAGCAGTGAGAGGGATTGGGGAACGCTGTGTACAGCAGTGAGAGGGATTGGGGAACGCTGTGTACAGCAGGAGCGGGATTGGGGAACGCTGTGTACAGCAGCGAGAGGGATTGGGATCGCTGTGTACAGTACCGAGCGGGATTGGGGAATGCTGTGTACAGTACCGAGCGGGATTAGGGGATGCTGTGTACAGCAGCGAGAGGGATTGGGGACGCTGTGTACAGCAGCGAGAGGCATTGGGGAATGCTGTGTACAGCAGCAAGCGGGATTGGGGAACGCTGTGTGCAGCAGTGAGGGGGATTGGGGACGCTGTGTACAGTACCGAGCGGGATTGGGAAACGCTGTGTACAGCAGGAGCGGGATTGGGGAACGCTGTGTAAAGCAGCGAGCGGGACTGGGGAACGCTGTGTACAGCAGCGAGCGGGATTGGGGAACGCTGTGTACAGTACCGAGCGGGATTGGGGAACGCTGTGTACAGCAGCGAGAGGGATTGGGGAACGCTGTGTACAACAGCGAGAGGGATTGGGGACGCTGTGTACAGCAGCGAGAGGGATTGGGGAACGCTGTGTACAGTACCGAGCGGGATTGGGGAACGCTGTGTACAGCAGCGAGACGGATTGGGGAATGCTGTGTACATCAGTGAGGGGGATTGGGGAACGCTGTGTACAGCAGTGAGACGGATTGGGGAACGCTGTGTACAGCAGCGAGAGGGATTGGGAACGCTGTGTGGAGCAGCGAGTGGGATTGGGGAACGCTGTGTACAGTACCGAGCGGGATTGGGGAACGCTGTGTACAGCAGTGAGAGGGATTGGGGAACGCTGTGTACAGCAGTGAGAGGGATTGGGGAACGCTGTGTACAGCAGTGAGAGGGATTGGGGAACGCTGTGTACAGCAGCGAGAGGGATTGGGGAACGCTGTGTACAGTACCGAGCGGGATTGGGGAACGCTGTGTACATCAGTGAGAGGGATTGGGGAATGCTGTGTACAGCAGCGAGAGGGATTGGGAACGCTGTGTGCAGCAGCGAGTGGGATTGGGGAACGCTGTGTACAGTACCGAGCGGGATTGGGGAACGCTGTGTACAGCAGGGAGCGGGATTGGGGAACGCTGTGTACAGCCAGGGCCGGCCCAAGTTACCGGCAACTCGGGCAGTCGCCCGGGGCGCCATGTGCTAGGGGGCGCCAGAGACTCGGGTCCCGCGCATGCGCAGTTGGGCCGGTGCCAACCAGCGCATGCGCGGTGGCCGCCCTCCCCCAGGGAGAGGGATTGGGAACACTGTGTACAGTACCAAGCGGGATTGGGGAACGCTGTGTACAGCAGGGAGCGGGATTGGGGAACGCTGTGTGCAGCAGGGAGCGGGATTGGGAACACTGTGTACAGTACCGAGCGGGATTGGGGAACGCTGTGTGCAGCAGGGAGCGGGATTGGTGAATGCTGTGTGCAGCAGGGAGCGGGATTGGGAACGCTGTCTACAGTACTGAGCGGGATTGGGAACGCTGTGTGCAGCAGGGAGCGGGATTGGTGAATGCTGTGTACAGTACCGAGCGGGATTGGGGAACGCTGTGTGCAGCAGGGAGCGGGATTGGTGAATGCTGTGTGCAGTAGGGAGCGGGATTGGGGAATGCTGTGTGCAGCAGGGAGCGGGATTGGGGAACGCTGTGTGCAGCAGGGAGCGGGATTGGTGAATGCTGTGTGCAGCAGGGAGCGGGATTGGTGAATGCTGTGTGCAGCAGGGAGCGGGATTGGGAACGCTGTGTACAGCAGGGAGCAGGATTGGGAACACTGTACAGTACCAAGCGGGATTGGGGAACGCTGTGTGCAGCAGGGAGCGGGATTGGTGAATGCTGTGTGCAGCAGGAGCGGGATTGGGAACGCTGTGTACAGTACCGAGCGGGATTGGGGAACGCTGTGTGCAGCAGGGAGCGGGATTGGTGAATGCTGTGTGCAGCAGGGAGCGGGATTGGGAACGCTGTCTACAGTACCGAGCGGGATTGGGGAACGCTGTGTGCAGCAGGGAGCGGGATTGGGAACGCTGTGTACAGTACCGAGCGGGATTGGGGAACGCTGTGTGCAGCAGGGAGCGGCATTGGTGAATGCTGTGTGCAGCAGGGAGCGGGATTGGGAACGCTGTCTACAGTACCGAGCGGGATTGGGGAACGCTGTGTGCAGCAGGGAGCGGGATTGGGAACGCTGTCTACAGTCCCGAGCGGGATTGGGGAACGCTGTGTGCAGCAGGGAGCGGGATTGGTGAATGCTGTGTGCAGCAGGGAGCGGGATTGGTGAATGCTGTGTGCAGCAGGGAGCGGGATTGGGAACGCTGTGTGCAGCAGGGAGCGGGATTGGTGAATGCTGTGTGCAGCAGGGAGTGGGATTGGGGAACGCTGTGTGCAGCAGGGAGCGGGATTGGGGAACGCTGTGTGCAGCAGGGAGCGGGATTGGGGAACGCTGTGTGCAGCAGGGAGCGGGATTGGGAACGCTGTCTACAGTACCGAGCGGGATTGGGGAACGCTGTGTGCAGCAGGGAGCGGGATTGGTGAATGCTGTGTGCAGCAGGGAGCGGGATTGGGAATGCTGTCTACAGTACCGAGCGGGATTGGGGAACGCTGTGTGCAGCAGGGAGCGGGATTGGGAACGCTGTGTACAGTACCGAGCAGGATTGGGGAACGCTGTGTGCAGCAGGGAGCGGGATTGGTGAATGCTGTGTGCAGCAGGGAGCGGGATTGGGAACGCTGTCAACAGTACCGAGCGGGATTGGGGAACGCTGTGTGCAGCAGGGAGCGGGATTGGTGAATGCTGTGTGCAGCAGGGACCGGGATTGGGAACGCTGTCTACAGTTCCGAGCGGGATTGGGGAACGCTGTGTGCAGCAGGGAGCGGGATTGGTGAATGCTGTGTGCAGCAGGGAGCGGGATTGGTGAATGCTGTGTGCAGCAGGGAGCGGGATTGGGAACGCTGTGTGCAGCAGGGAGCGGGATTGGTGAATGCTGTGTGCAGCAGGGAGCGGGATTGGTGAATGCTGTGTGCAGCAGGGAGCAGGATTGGGAACGCTGTGTACAGTACCGAGCGGGATTGGGGAACGCTGTGTGCAGCAGGGAGCGGGATTGGGGAACGCTGTGCACAGTACCGAGCGGGATTGGGGAACGCTGTGTGCAGCAGGGAGCGGGATTGGTGAATGCTGTGTGCAGCAGGGAGCGGGATTGGGGAACGCTGTGTGCAGCAGGGAGCGGGATTGGTGAATGCTGTGTGCAGCAGGGAGCGGGATTGGTGAATGCTGTGTGCAGCAGGGAGCGGGATTGGGGAACGCTGTGTGCAGCAGGGAGCGGGATTGGGGAACGGTGTGTGAAGCAGGGAGCGGGATTGGTGAATGCTGTGTGCAGCAGGGAGTGGGATTGGGAACGCTGTGTGCAGCAGGGAGCGGGATTGGGGAACGCTGTGTGCAGCAGGGAGCGGGATTGGGGAACGCTGTGTACAGCCCTGAGGCAGGAGTGACTCTTTGGCTTTGTTGTCTTCACAGATGGCTGTCCTTGGTCAGCAGTCAGGCAGCGCTAGTCTAACAGAGCTACAGGTGAGCACCCTGGAAACCCAACACAGCAGCAAGCTGGCCCAGAACGACTGATCATTCACAAGCCAGGAACTCAAAGAAGCAACATCTATTTAAATATAGAAACTGACTGCCATATTTATTTATTTTTTGTCTCCCCCTCTCCCTCAGCCCTTGTTATATTCGCAATGGATGGAGCTTTTTTCTAAATCAATGTGAAATTACCGACTGCCTAAGGTTGATCTTTTACACAATTCAAAGCGATTTGCACACTGTGGACCCATTTCAGACTCCAGCCAACAGTTCCCCTGGTGCAGGAGCCCTGTAAATACATGAATTCAGTCTTCTGCCAGGCCCTGGAGGATCAAAGTCATCACCAACACTTTCTTAAAAATGTGTCTGCTTTTGTAATTGTTGAGTTTTGAGTGAGGTTGTGGGAAGGACGGGTCTGGGTGCATGTGGACAGCAGCAGCTTGGATTGGCTGCCTTCAAACCCAGTTCCCTTTCTGCTTTCATTTAGTTTGCAAAGGTTCAGGACATCATGGCATTAATTTCCACAGCTATTTCTCCAACGTTTCTTTTGTAATTATGTTTGTACTGAAGACAGATTGGAGGTGTGTGTTATACATGCGTGTATAATCTGTGTATATAAAATATACACACACATATATATAAAATACACAGGTATGTGTGGTACACACACACAATGTTAAGTATTTAGAAAGTGCTTTTTAATGAAGGCGATATGAATCTTGATTCGCAGTTTACGCTGATTTAATTGATGTGAGTGGCCTTTGGGGGGTGAGGGAACACCATAAGTGACCTCATAACCCTGCACTAGCAAGCAAAAATTAGATTGAAGTTTTTGCTCCTGACCGTTATCCAGTGAGCCCAACTCAGACTGGCCGATTTCGCAATCCAGCTCTTGTAACATTGTAAGCAGATAAGGAACTTATCAGTCATGATAGAATGGTGGAGCGGACTCGATGGGCAGAATTGCCTAATTCTGCTCCTATATCGGAGGAAGACTGGAAAAAAGGACCTGTGCACGCTGATTAGGATTGGAATCGGCTCGTACATGCCCATCGGCTAAGATCTGCATCAAGAGTGGCTGCAACGTCCCCCCATCGGATAAGATCAGGATCAGGATTGGCTGGGACATCTCCCTTCTGGCTAAGATCAGGATTGGCTGGGACATCTCCCTTCCAGCTAAGATCAGGATTGGCTGGGACATCTCCCTTCTGGCTAAGATCAGGATTGGCTGGGACATCTCCCTTCTGGCTAAGATCAGGATTGGCTGGGACATCTCCCTTCTGGCTAAGATCAGGATTGGCTGGGACATCTCCCTTCCAGCTAAGATCAGGATCAGGATTGGCTGGGACATCTCCCTTCCGGCTAAGATCAGGATTGGCTGGGACATCTCCCTTCCGGCTAAGATCAGGATCAGGATTGGCTGGGACATCTCCCTTCTGGCTAAGATCAGGATTGGCTGGGACATCTCCCTTCTGGCTAAGATCAGGATTGGCTGGGGCATCTCCCTTCCGGCTAAGATCAGGATTGGCTGGGACATCTCCCTTCTGGCTAAGATCAGGATTGGCTGGGACATCTCCCTTCTGGCTAAGATCAGGATTGGCTGGGGCATCTCCCTTCTGGCTAAGATCAGGATTGGCTGGGGAATGCCCCTTTTGGCTGAGATCAGGATCAGGATTGGCTGGGACATCTCCCTTCCAGCTAAGATCAGGATTGGCTGGGACATCTCCCTTCTGGCTAAGATCAGGATTGGCTGGGACATCTCCCTTCCGGCTAAGATCAGGATTGGCTGGGACATCTCCCTTCCAGCTAAGATCAGGATTGGCTGGGACATCTCCCTTCTGGCTAAGATCAGGATTGGCTGGGACATCTCCCTTCCAGCTAAGATCAGGATTGGCTGGGACACCTCCCTTCTGGCTAAGATCAGGATCAGGATTGGCTGGGACATCTCCCTTCTGGCTAAGATCAGGATTGGCTGGGACATCTCCCTTCCAGTTAAGATCAGGATTGGCTGGGACATCTCCCTTCTGGCTAAGATCAGGATTGGCTGGGGCATCTCCCTTCCGGCTAAGATCAGGATCAGGATTGGCTGGGACATCTCCCTTCCAGCTAAGATCAGGATTGGCTGGGACATCTCCCTTCAGGCTAAGATCAGGATCAGGATTGGCTGGGACATCTCCCTTCTGGCTAAGATCAGGATTGGCTGGGACATCTCCCTTCTGGCTAAGATCAGGATTGGCTGGGACATCTCCCTTCCGGCTAAGATCAGGATTGGCTGGGACATCTCCCTTCTGGCTAAGATCAGGATTGGCTGGGACATCTCCCTTCTGGCTAAGATCAGGATTGGCTGGGACATCTCCCTTCTGGCTAAGATCAGGATTGGCTGGGACATCTCCCTTCTGGCTAAGATCAGGATTGGCTGGGACATTTCCCTTCTGGCTAAGATCAGGACTGGCTGGGGCATCTCCCTTCAGGCTAAGATCAGGATCAGGATTGGCTGGGACATCTCCCTTCTGGCTAAGATCAGGATCAGGATTGGCTGGGACATCTCCCTTCTGGCTAAGATCAGGATCAGGATTGGCTGGGACATACTGCTTTCAGCTAAGATCAGGACCAGGATTGGCTGGGATATCTCCCTTCTGGCTAAGATCAGGATTGGCTGGGACATCTCCCTTCTGGCTAAGATCGGGATCAGGATTGGCTGGGACATCTCCCTTCTGGCTAAGATCAGGATCAGGATTGGCTGGGACATCTCCCTTCCGGCTAAGATCAGGATCGGCTGGGACATCTCCCTTCTGGCTAAGATCGGGATCAGGATTGGCTGGGACATCTCCCTTCTGGCTAAGATCGGGATCAGGATTGGCTGGGACATCTCCCTTCTGGCTAAGATCAGGATCAGGATTGGCTGGGACATCTCCCTTCCGGCTAAGATCAGGATCGGCTGGGACACCTCCCTTCTGGCTAGGATCAGGATCAGGATTGGCTGGGACATCTCCCTTCCGGCTAAGATCAGGATTGGCTGGGACACCTCCCTTCTGGCTAAGATCAGGATCAGGATTGGCTGGGACATCTCCCTTCTGGCTAAGAACAGGATTGGCTGGGACATCTCCCTTCCGGCTAAGATCAGGGTTGGCTGGGACATCTCCCTTCCGGCTAAGATCAGGATTGGCTGGGGCATCTCCCTTCTGGCTAAGATCAGGATCAGGATTGGTTGGGACATCTCCCTTCTGGCTAAGAACAGGATTGGCTGGGACATCTCCCTTCTGGCTAAGATCAGGATCAGGACTGGCTGGGACATACCCCTGTTGGCTAAGATCAGGATTGGCTGGGACACCTCCCTTCCGGCTAAGATCAGGATTGGCTGGGACATCTCCCTTCTGGCTAGGATCAGGATTGGCTGGGACATACTGCTTTCAGCTAAGGTCAGGATCAGGATTGGCTGGGACATCTCCCTTCTGGCTAAGATCAGGATCAGGATTGGCTGGGACATACTGCTTTCAGCTAAGGTCAGGATCAGGATTGGCTGGGACATCTCCCTTCTGGCTAAGATCAGGATTGGCTGGGAGATAACCCTTTCAGCTAAGGTCAGGATCGGGATTGGCTGGGAGATACCGCTTTGACTAAGTTCAGAATCAGGATTGGCTGGGACATACCCCTTCCAGCTGAGGTCAGGATTGGCTGCGCCAATGCCCTTCCAGTTAAGGTCAGGATTGGCTGGGACATCCCCTTGCTGGCTGAGATCAGGATGAGGATTGGCTGGGACATGGCCATGCTGGTTGAGATCAGGATGAGGATTGGCTGGGACATGGCCCTGCTGGCTGAGATCAGGATGAGGATTGGCTGGGACATGGCCATGCTGGTTGAGATCAGGATGAGGATTGGCTGGGACATGGCTTTGCTGGCTGAGATCAGGATGAGGATTGGCTGGGGCATGCCCTGCTGGCTGAGATCAGGATGAGGATTGGCTGGGACATGGCCATCCTGGCTGAGATCAGGATTGGGATTGGCTGGGACATGGCCCTGCTGGCTGAGATCAGGATTGGGATTGGCTGGGACATGGCCCTGCTGGCTGAGATCAGGATGAGGATTGGCTGGGACATGGCCCTGCTGGCTGAGATCAGGATGAGGATTGGCTGGGACATGGCCCTGCTGGCTGAGATCAGGATGAGGATTGGCTGGGACATGGCCCTGCTGGCTGAGATCAGGATGAGGATTGGCTGGGACATGGCCCTGCTGGCTGAGATCAGGATGAGGATTGGCTGGGACATGGCCCTGCTGGCTGAGATCAGGATGAGGATTGGCTGGGACATGGCCCTGCTGGCTGAGATCAGGATGAGGATTGGCTGGGACATGGCCCTGCTGGCTAAGATCAGGATGAGGATTGGCTGGGACATGGCTTTGCAGGCTGAGATCAGGATTAGGATTGGCTGGGACATGGCCCTGCTGGCTGAGATCAGGATGAGGATTGGCTTGGAAATCCCCTTTCCTGCTAGGATCTGGATCAGGATTGGCTGGGCTGTCCATGACCTCCTTCTGAATCCAGCAACACCATCTTGTCTGACACGGACATGGTGTGTGGATATCTTATCTGAGTCAATATGTACTTGGGCAGGAAGGAAGGTTATAGCCATACAAAAGATACAGCACAGACGGAGGCCATTCGCTCCATCTTGTCCAAGCCAACGCAAAGCCACCCAGTTGCCTGCCCTTTTGAATCCTGCATACGGCCCATAGCCCTGCAGCCTACAGCACATCCAATGCAGATCCAGGTACTATTAAAAGAGTTTTGGGTCTCTCCTCCATCACCAACTCAGGCAGCAAATTCCAGACACTCACCACCCTCTGCGTAAAAATGTTTATCCTCATGTTCCATCTAATCCTTTTGCCACTTAGCTCGAATCTATTACCTGTGGTTTTTCAATTCTTTGCCAAGGGAAACAAGTTCCATCTCTCTGATCTATCTCTACCCCTCACAGTTTTGTATACCTCAATAATGTCAGCCCTCAGCCTCTTCTGTTCTAAGGAAAACAACCCCAGCCTCTCCAATCTATCCTCAGAGCTACAATTCCCCAACACTCATCTGACAACATTCTAGTAAATCTTCTCTGCCCTCTCTCCAGAGCAATTACATCCTTCCTGTAATGTGACCAGAACTGCACACAATACTCCTGTTGTGGCCTTACCAGGGCTTAGACAGTTACATCATTATATCCCTACTTTTGTATTCTGTACCTCTGCCAATGAAGGAGAACATTCCATATGCCTTCTTTACAATCTTATCTACCTGTACTGCTATCTTTAGGGACCTGTGCACTTCATCTACCTCTGTCAGTATATTCCCATTTATTGTGCATTCACTTTTACTGTTTGACCTCCCTAAATGCTTTACCTCACACTTATCGGAGTTGAACTCCCTCTGTCACTTTCATGTCCACTCCACCAACCCATTTTGGAGCTTACAGCTGTCCTCTGGGGTGACAACATGCTTGACCACTGCTACACAAAAATCAAGGGTGCCTACCGTTCCATCCCCTGACCACACTTTGGAAAAACAGACCGGCTTACAAGCAGAAACTTAAGTGGGAGAATCCGGCTAAGACGGTCGTGCAGTGCTAGTCCGAGGAAACAGAAAAGCTCCTATGACATGACTGCTTGGAGACAATGGAATGTTTAAGAACTCAGCGACCAACTTCGTCTGCCACCACCATCACAGACTTTATCAGCAAATGTGTGGACGACTGCGTGCCAAAGAAAGCAGTACGTACGTTCCAACCGGAAGCCATGGCTCAATCGGGAGATTGATTCCCTACTGAAGGACAGAGGCGTTCAAGTCAAGCGACCCTGACCTGTACAAGAAATCCAGGTACGACCTCCGCAAAGGCATCCGAGATGCCAAGAGACAATATCAGACCAAGCCAGAGTCACAGATTAGCGTTAAAGACTCTAGTCGGTTGTGGCAAGGCCTAAACAACATAACAGACTACAAAGCGAAGCCGAGCAGTATCTCCGGCAGCAGCGCACCCCTCCCCGATGAACTCAATGCATTCTATGCTCAGTTCGAGCAGGAAACCAACGATCCGCTGTCAAGTGCCCAAGCAGCCCATCATACACCCATACCCACTATCACTGCTTCCGAAGTCAGATTCGTCTTCCTGAAAGTGAACCCTCGGAAGTTGACGGGTCCGGACGTGGTCCCTGGTTATGCACTCAGAGCCTGTGCGGACCAGCTGGCAGATGGAGCATCTCTACAACAAGGACTCCTACATCAAACTCCTATTTGTTGATTACAACTCTGCCTTCAACACCAGAATCCCAGCGAAGCTCATATCAAAGCTCCAAAACCTAGGACTTGGCTCCCCACTCTGCAACTGGGTCCTTGACTTTCTGACTCACAGACCATAATCAGTAGGAATAAACAACAACACCTCCTCCACGCTAGTCCTCAATATCAGGACCCCGCAAGGATGGTACTTAGCCCCCTACTCTACTCCCTGTACACACACGACTGCATGGCAAAACTTGGTTCCAACTCCATCTGCATGTTTGCTGATAATGCGATCATTGTGGGTCGGGCCTCGAACAACGGCGAGTCAGAATACAGGAGGGAGATAGAGAACTTAGTGGAGTGGTGCAGCAACAACAATCTCTCCCTCAATGCCAGCAAAACTAAAGAGCTGGTCATTAACTTCAGGAAGCAAAGTACTGTACACACCCCTGTCAGCATCAATGGGGCCGAGGTGGAGATGGTTAGCAGTTTCAAATTCCTCGGTGTGCACATCGGCAAAAATCTGTCCTGGTCCACCCACGTCGACGCTACCACCAAGAAAGCACAACAGCGCCGATACTTCCTCAGGAAACTAAGGAAATTCGGCATGTCCACACTGACACTTACCAACTTTTACAGGTGCACTATAGAAAGCATCCTATCTGGCTGCATCACAGCCTGGTATGGCAACTGCTCGGCCCAAGACCGCTAGAAACTTCAGAGAGTCGTGAACACAGCCCAGTCTATCACACAAACCTGCCTCCCATCCATTAACTCTGTCTACACCTCCCGCTGCCGGGGGAAAGTGGGCAGCATAATCGAAGATCCCTCCCACCCGGCTTACTCACTTTTCCAACTTCTTCCATCGGGCAGGAGATACAGAAGTCTGAGAACACGCACGAACAGACTCAAAAACAGCTTCTTCCCCGCTGCTACCAGACTCCTAAATGACCCTCTTATGGACTGACCTGATTAATACTACACCCCTGTGTGCTTCACCGGATGCTGGTGTCTATGTATTTACATTGTGGAACTTGTTGCCCTATTATGTATTTTCTTTTTATTTTATTTTCGTTTCATGAACTAAATGATCTGTTTGAGCTGCTCGCAGCAAAATACCTTTCACTGTACCTCAGTACACGTGACAATAAACAAATCCAATCCAATCCAATCTGCACTATCTTTTCATGGCCAATTTTTGTGTCACCTGCAAATTTCCCAATTGTGCCCCCCACTTTCAAGTCCAAATGTTTTAATATATAAAACAAACAGGAGGGGTCCCAACACCAAGCCCTGTGGAACACCACTTGAAGCAGCTTTCCATTCGCAAGGACAGCCATCGACCATTACCCCTTGTTTCCTGTTACTGAGCCTACTTTGGATCCAATTCACCATGTTACCCTCTATCCTAGGTGCTTTTACTTTTATGACCAGTCTGCCATATGGGACCTTGCCAAATGCCTTACTGAAATCCATGTAGACAACACCCACTGCACTAGCCTCTTCAATCCTCCTTTGTCACTTCCTCAAATAATTCATTCAAATTTATACAACATAACCTTCGCTGACTGATTATGCTGATTATCCCTGGCTAGTCCATGTCTTTCTAAGTGACAGTTTATCTGATCTTTCACAATTGATTCTAACAATTTTCCCACCACTGAAGTAAGACTAACCGGCCTATAATTGTTTGGCATTTGAAATGAAATGAAAATCGCTTATTGTCACGAGTAGGTTTCAATGAAGTTACTGTGAAAAGCCCCTAGTCGCCACATTCCGGCGCCTTCTTAAACAACTGAACCACATTTGCAGTCCTCCAGAACCTTTGCTGTGCCTAGTGAAGATTAGAAAATAATCCTCCGAGCAGCTGCTATTTCTCCCTGAACTCCATCATCCTAGGAAACCAGCCATCCGGCCCTGGCAACTTATCCACTTTCAAGGACTCCCACCTCCTCTCTTGTAATGATTATTTTATCCAATATTTCACACTGCTCCTCTTGGGTTATTATATCCACATCATCCCTTTCATTTGTGAATATGGAGACAAAAAAAAGTTTAGAACTCTTCAGATATCCTCTGCATCTTAAGTTCCCTTCTTCATTTCTGACAGGTCCTACTTTTTCCTTAACTATCCTTTTACTTTCCATATACTGGTAAAGCATCTTTGGGTTTTCCTTCATCTTTCTTGCTAATATTTTTTCACACCCTCTTTGAATTTCTTATTTCTTTTTTTTAGTTGATCCCTATGCTTTCTATACTCCTGCACGCTATCTGCAGTGATGAATATTTTGTGACTGTATTAAACTTTAGTTGTTTCTTGTTCAATTCTCCCCTGTATTTTTCTGGACAGCCGCGGGGTCTGGATTTGGCAGTACCATTCTTATTTTTGGAGGGGTCATGTCTGCATTCTAAGGATCTCACTTCTTACTGCTTCCCACTGGCTTATCCTTTAGCCGTCTTGTCCAGTCCACTTCAACCAAATCACTTCTCAGCTTTGTAAACTTTGCCTTCCCCCAGTTTTAAATTTTTACTCCTGATTTATCTCTGTCCTTTTCCACAATAATACTAAATCTAACTGAATTGTGGCTACTATTCCCGACATAGTCGCCCACTGTCACTTCACCCACTTGCCCATCTTCATTTCCCAAGACTACATCTAGAATTGCATCTCCTCTCATTGGGCTTTTTAAAATGTATTTGTTCATGGGATCTCAGCGTCACTGGCTAATCCCCAATTACTCTTTTTATGACCATCGACAATGGTTTCATGGTCATCATTCGACTTTAATTCCAGACTTTTATGAATTCAAATTTCACCCGCGTCATGGCAGGTTTTAAATTTGGGTTGCCAGAACATGAGCTTGGGTCCGACTCTGGATTATTACCACCAGTGATATTACCACTACACCACCTTCTTCCCCCTGGTCATGGGATTAATGAGGTATAGATCATTGATATATAGTGTGGGAGTATTTATTCCATATGATCATTCAGTAGAATTGAAATCTTTCATTCATCAGCGCTGCCTTTGCCTTGAGCCCCATGTATACCAGAGTGAAAATGGCCAAACACTCAGATAATCGTTCCCTCAAACTCTCGGATAATTGGCCCCTCAACACTCTGATAATTGTCCCCTCAAACACTGGGATAATCGTCCCCTCAAACACTCGGATAATTGTTCCCTCAAACACTCGGATAATCGGCCCCTCAAACACTCGGATAATTGTCCCCTCAAACACTCAGATAATCGTCCCCTCAAACACTCGGATAATTGTTCCCTCAAACACTCGGATAATCGGCCCCTCAAACACTCGGATAATTGTTCCCTCAAACACTCAGATAATCGGCCCCTCAACATTGGGATAATCGTTCCCTCAAACACTCGGATAATTGTTCCCTCAAACACTCGGATAATCGTCCCCTCAACATTGGGATAATCGTCCCCTCAAACACTCGGATAATCAGCCCCTCAAACACTCGGATAATCGGCCCCTCAAACACTGGGATAATCGGCCCCTCAAACACTGGGATAATCAGCCCCTCAAACACTGGGATAATCGGCCCCTCAAACACTGGGATAATCGGCCCCTCAAACACTGGGATAATCGGCCCCTCAAACACTGGGATAATCGTTCCCTCAAACACTGGGATAATCGTCCCCTCAAGCACTCGGATAATTGTCCCCTCAAACACTGGGATAATCGGCCCCTCAAACACTCGGATAATCGGCCCCTCAAACACTGGGATAATCGGCCCCTCAAACACTGGGATAATCGGCCCCTCAAACACTGGGATAATCGGCCCCTCAAACACTGGGATAATCGGCCCCTCAAACACTGGGATAATCGGCCCCTCAAACACTGGGATAATCGTTCCCTCAAACACTGGGATAATCGTCCCCTCAAGCACTCGGATAATTGTCCCCTCAAACACTGGGATAATCAGCCCCTCAAACACTCGGATAATCGTCCCCTCAAACACTGGGATAATCGGCCCCTCAAACACTCGGATAATCAGCCCCTCAAACACTCGGATAATCGTCCCCTCAAGCACTCGGATAATCGGCCCCTCAAACACTGGGATAATCGGCCCCTCAAACACTGGGATAATCGGCCCCTCAAACACTGGGATAATCGGCCCCTCAAACACTGGGATAATCGTTCCCTCAAACAATCGGATAATTGTCCCCTCAAACACTCGGATAATCGTCCCCTCAAACTCTCGGATAATCGTCCCCTCAAACACTCGGATAATCGTGCCCTCAAACATTCGGATAATTGTCCCCTCAAACACTCTTGGTGAAATTTGTATTTACCAGCTGATTGAGATTTACCCACCCAGAGAAACCCTGCTGGACATGGTGAGATTGAGATACGCCCACTCTGCTCCTGATCCCGATCCAGTGCACTGACCTCAGGAGTGAGGGGAGTGAGCAGAGTTCCTGATCCCGATCCAGTGCCCTGACCTCGGGAGTGAGTGAGGGGAGTGAGCAGAGTTCCTGATCCCGATCCAGTGCCCTGACCTCAGGAGTGAGGGGAGTGAGCAGAGTTCCTGATCCCGATCCTGATCCATTGCCCTGACCTCGGGAGTGAGTGAGGGGAGTGAGCAGAGTTCCTGATCCTGATCCAGTGCCCTGACCTCAGGAGTGAGTGAGGGGAGTGAGCAGAGTTCCTAATCCAGATCCAGTGCCTGAGTGAGGAGAGTGAGCAGAGTTCCTGATCCCGATCCCGATCCAGTGCCCTGACCTCGGGAGTGAGTGAGGAGAGTGAGCAGAGTTCCTGATCCTGATCCAGTGCCCTGACCTCGGGAGTGAGGGGAGTGAGCAGAGTTCCTGATCCTGATCCAGTGCCCTGACCTCGGGAGTGAGTGAGTGAGGGGAGTGAGCAGAGTTCCTGATCCCGATCCAGTGCCCTGACCTCGGGAGTGAGTGAGGAGAGTGAGCAGAGTTCCTGATCCAGTGCCCTGACCTCGGGAGTGAGTGAGTGAGGAGAGTGAGCAGAGTTCCTGATCCAGTGCCCTGACCTCGGGAGTGAGTGAGTGAGGGGAGTGAGCAGAGTTCCTGATCCTGATCCAGTGCCCTGACCTCGGGAGTGAGTGAGTGAGGGGAGTGAGCAGAGTTCCTGATCCCGATCCAGTGCCCTGACCTCGGGGGTGAGTGAGGAGAGTGAGCAGAGTTCCTGATCCAGTGCCCTGACCTCGGGAGTGAGTGAGTGAGGAGAGTGAGCAGAGTTCCTGATCCAGTGCCCTGACCTCGGGGGTGAGTGAGTGAGGGGAGTGAGCAGAGTTCCTGATCCTGATCCAGTGCCCTGACCTCGGGAGTGAGTGAGTGAGGGGAGTGAGCAGAGTTCCTGATCCTGATCCAGTGCCCTGACCTCGGGAGTGAGTGAGGAGAGTGAGCAGAGTTCCTGATCCAGTGCCCTGACCTCGGGAGTGAGTGAGTGAGGAGAGTGAGCAGAGTTCCTGATCCAGTGCCCTGACCTCGGGAGTGAGTGAGTGAGGGGAGTGAGCAGAGTTCCTGATCCTGATCCAGTGCCCTGACCTCGGGAGTGAATGAGGGGGGTTGCAGTGTGAGGGCGTTGGTGAGCAGAGTTGGTGGGTGGGAGGGGTGAGCGGAGTTGGTAGGGGGGTGAGCAGAGTTGGTGGGGTGGGGGGGGTGAGCGGAGTTGGTGGGGTGGGGGGGGTGTGCGGAGTTGGTGGGGTGGGGGGGTGAGCGGAGTTGGCGGGGTGGGGGGGTGAGCAGAGTTGGGGTGGGGGGGTGAGCAGAGTTAGCGGGGTGGGGGGGTGAGCGAAGTTGGCAGGGTGGGGGTGAGCAGAGTTAGCGGGGTGGAGGGGTGAGAGGAGTTGGTAGGGGGGTGAGCAGAGTTGCTGATCCTGAGTTCTGGTTGAAGCTGACTGCTGGATAGGAGTGTCAGAATGACAACCGGGTGAACAGGACCATGTGAGATTGGTTAAAAACTGAACTGAACCCTTCTCTACCACACTCATTGTGTGGGTGCACACATTTCAAATATACACTTAGGTACTTGTGAAATCTGTTGTGCAATGAATGGCCATATCTTCCCGAGACACAAGGATAGTCACACAGAAGGAACGGAATGTGCTGAGACTGAGTGGGAGAGTCTGCTACCAGAGCAATCCACTGGGTGACATTCACTTTCCCTGATGGTTGGCAGGGCTGCCAGTACTTGGCTTGGTGTCAGCCCTCTGAAACATTGCGGTCATTAACCCCTTGGTCTGATTACCGAACAGTCAGCCTGGCTTCTGTTCACACAAAGGGAGCCGATTCAATTTGGGGAGGAGGAGATTGAAAAATGACCCCTTTGTCAGCCATCACCTGTGTCAATGATCTCCCTGTGGAGGGGGAGAAATTAGGTTCCCCATTCTGGGCTGGAGCTCTGTTGCCCACAGATCTAATCCCATCATCTTCCCCCTCCCTTATAGAGTCTGCAGAGACTCCGTTTCGCATGGACTCTGTCCAATCAGCCTTTCGGGGGGGTGCGGTTTGATTTGTTTTTCCCCACCCTCTGCACCCTCTCATATTCCCAGTCCATGTCCCGTGACTCCTGACCTTTCTACGTGCCACGGTCCCTTCATCGTCAAGCCCACCTACAAGAAGCTGCGTTTTGTATCTGGTGCTATGAGAAGGGAGGCGTTTTCATAGGAAGAGGCCACTACTTTTTATAAAATGCCTTTGAAAGAGAGAGTTTATTTTTATAGGTGTTTATTCAGTATTTATGTATTACAGAATTACAGAGAAGATGAGAAAAGAAACAGTCGTTAAATTGTATTGCAGTTTTATGTGTACGAGTTTGTATCATGCAAGGCGGGTTGGGGGGGTGGGGAGGGAGGGGGTGTGTATGTTTTGATATTTCTTTTCACAAAGTACTAAACATTCAACATGTTTTGGGGAATAAGAAGGGGACGCGTCAGATTGCAGCCGGTTCTCTCACCCCCAGTCTGACACGCTGGGTTTTGGTGTTATTTACACGGTGAAAGATTTTTTTTTTAAAAGAGAAATCCCTGTTATTTCTTTTTGTTGTGTTTGAATTCTGTTTTTTTTTTCCTTTGTTTCCAGAGCTCTGGAAAGTATGTGTATGTAAACACAGTACTGTGCTCAGAGACATCTTTCTGTATTCAAAAACAATAAAATGCTCTTTCCATAAACGTTACAAATTGTGCTCCCAGCAATTGTGACCGCCTGTCAGTATTGCAATGGAACTTTAATCCCTGCTTGGTGCACATCTGTCATGTGTGTGTGTGTGTGTGCGTGCTTGTGTTTTACTGTGCGTGCATCAGTGGAGTGTGTGTCTATTTGTGTATATTTGCCAGCACGCAAGCATGCATGTATTCCCTTCCATATGCATTTGCATACTTGACTGTGGATGTGCATGTAAGAGACACTGTGTTTGGGCGTGCATTTGTATGTTTCGGCGTGTATTTGTATGTTTGGACGTGTATTTGTATGTTTGGCTGTGTATGTGGGCACACTTGCTTCCTTCTGTCTGTACCCATGTGTGCATTTGCAATGAACTTTTATGGGATGTGGGCTTTTAATGGCTAGGCTAGCATTTGTTGCCCATCCCTAATTTCCCTTGAGCGGGTGGGTACTGCAAGCCATGTGGTGTAGGTACAACTACTGTGCTGTTAGGGAGCAAGTTCCAGGGTTCTGGCCCAGTGACAGTGAAGGAACGGCGATGCATTTCCAAGTCAGAATGGTCAGTAACTTGGAGGGAAACCTCCAGGTGGTGGGGTTCCAAGGTACCTGCTGCTCTTGCCCTTCTAGATGGTAGAGGTCGTCGGTGTGGAAGGTGCCAAAGGGGTGCCAATCAAGCGAGCTTCTTTGTCCTGGATGGTGTTCAGCTTCTCGAGTGTTGCTGGAGCTACACTCATCCAGGCAAGTGGAGAGTATTCCATTAGAACCCTGACTTTTGCCTTGTAGATGGTGGAGAAGCTTTGGGGAGTCAGGAGGTGAGTTACTCGCTGCAGGATTCCTATCTTCTGACCTGCTCTGTATGTTAATTTCAGTATGTAAGTGTGCACATTTGGTTGCACATATGAGACCATTGATTTGGGTGTCGGAATGGTGTGTTCAATTTGGGATTGGAGTGCTGTGTTGGGGACTGTTGAGCTGGATGCTGGTGTGTGTGTTGTGTTGAGTTGGGGAGTGATATGCGTGTTGTGTTGAGTTGGGGACTGTGTGTGTGTGATGTGTTGAGTTGGGGACGTGGTGTGTGTTGAGTTGGGGACGTGGTGTGTGTTGAGTTGGGGACTGGTGTGTGTGATGTGTTGAGTTGGGGAACGTGGTGTGTGTTGAGTTGGGGACTGATGTGTGTGATGTGTTGAGTTGGGGACTGGTGTGTGTGATGTGTTGAGTTGGGGAACGTGGTGTGTGTTGAGTTGGGGACTGATGTGTGTGATGTGTTGAGTTGGGGACTGGTGTGTGTTGAGTTGGGGACTGGTGTGTGTGATGTGTTGAGTTGGGGAACGTGGTGTGTGTTGAGTTGGGGACTGATGTGTGTGATGTGTTGAGTTGGGGACTGGTGTGTGTTGTTGCATTGGGGACACGGTCTGTGTGTTATGTAGAGTTGGATGCTGGTGTGTGTGTTGTTGCATTGGGGACACTGTGTTATGTTGGGTTGGATGCTGGTGTGTGTTGTATGGCATTGGTAACAGACGTGTGTGTTGTGTTGGGTGCTGGTGTGTGTTTGTTTTGAATTGGGGAGTGGGGTGTGTGCGTGCTGAGTTGGGGACGGTATGTGTCTTGGATTGGGGGATTTGTATGTGCGCATTAAATTGGGAGATTATGTGTATGGAGTTGGCTGCTGGTGTGTGTATTGAGTTGAGGACTGGTGTTTGTGTTGAGTTGGGGGCTGGCATGTGTGTTATGTTGAGTTGAGTACAGGCATATTTGTATTGACATGGGGACTGGTGTGCGTGTTACGTTGAATTCGGGACTGGTGTGCATGTTGTGTTGAGGTGGGGACTGGTGTGTGATGTTGAGTTTTGGACTGATGTGTATGTTATGTTGAATTGGGGACTGGTGTGTATTGTGTTAAGTTGGGGAGTGATATGCGTGTTGTGTTGAGTTGGGGACTGGTGTGTGTGTTGTGTTGAGTTGGGGACTGGTGTGTGTGTTGTGTTGGGGATTGATGTGTGTGTTGTGTTGAGTTCGGGACTGGTGTCTGTTGTATTGAGTTGGGGACGTGGTGTGTGTTATGTTAAATTGGGGACTGGTCTGTATTGTGTTGAGTTGGGGAGTGATATGTGTATTGTGTTGTGTTGGGGACTGGTGTGTGTGTTGTGTTGAGTTGGGGACAGGTGTGTGTGTTGTGTTGAGTTCGGGAGTGGTGTCCGTTGTATTGAGTTGGGGACGTGGTGTGTGTTATATTGAATTGGGGAGTGGTGTATGTTTGTTATGTTGAATTGGGGATTGGTGTGTGTGTTATTTTGAATTGGGGAGTGGTGTATGTTTGTTATGTTGAATTGGGGATTGGTGTGTATGTGTTATATTGAATTGGGGAGTGGTGTATGTTTGTTATGTTGAATTGGGGACTGGTGTGTGTGTGTTATGTTGAATTGGGGACTGGTGTGTGTGTGTTATGTTGAATTGGGGACTGGTGTGTGTGTGTTATGTTGAATTGGGGACTGGTGTGTGTGTGTGTTATGTTGAATTGGTGATTGGTGTGTGTGTGTGTTATGTTGAATTGGGGACTGGTGTGTGTGTGTTCTGTTGAATTGGGGACTGGTGTGTGTGTGTTCTGTTGAATTGGGGACTGGTGTATGTGTGTTATGTTGAATTGGGGACTGGTGTGTGTGTGTTCTGTTGAATTGGGGACTGGTGTGTGTGTGTTCTGTTGAATTGGGGACTGGTGTGTGTTGTGCTGAGTTGGGGACTGGTGTGTATTCTTTTGAATTGGGGACTGGTGTGTGTTCTTTTGAGTTGGGGACTGGTGTGTGTGTTGTGCTGAGTTGGCGGTTGTGTGTTGTGTTGAGTTGGGGACTGGTGTGTGTGTTGTGCTGAGTTGGCGGTTGTGTGTTGTGTTGAGTTGACTGGTGTATGTGTTCTTTTGAATTAAGGACTATGTGATGCTGCTGAGTTGGGGTCTGTTGTGCGTGTTGTGTTGTGTTGGGGACTGGTGTATGTGTTGTGTTGGGGACTGGTGTGTGTGTTGTGTTGGGGACTGGGGTGTGTGTTGTGTTGTGTTGGGGACTGATGTGTGTGATGTGTTCAGTTGGGGACTGGTGTGTGGTGATGTTGAGTTGGGGACTGGTGTGTGGTGATGTTGAGTTGGAGTCTGATGTGCGTGTTGTGTTGGGGACTGGGGTGTGTGTTGTGTTGAGTTGGGGACTGGTGTGTGCGTTGTGTTGAGGACTGGTGTGTGTGTTGTGTTGGGGACTGGTGTGTGTGTTGTGTTGGGGACTGGTGTGTGTGTTGTATTGAGTTGGGGACTGGTGTGTTGTGTTGGGGACTGGTGTGTTATGATGAGTTGGAAACTGGTGTGTGATAATGTTGAGTTGGGGACTGATTTGCGTGTTATATTGAGTTGGGACTGGTGTGTGTTATGTGTTGCGTTGGGGACTGATGTGTGTGTTGTGTTAAGTTGGGGACTGGGGTGTGTGATGTGTTAAGTTGGGGACTGGGGTGTGTGATGTGTTGAGTTGGGGACTGGGGTGTGTGATGTGTTGAGTTGGGGACTGGGGTGTGTTATGTGTTGAGTTTGGGACTGATGTGTGTGATGTGTCTAGTTGGGGACTGATGTGTTGAGTTGGGTACTGGGGTGTGTGATGTGTTGAGTTGGGGATTGGGGTGTGTGATATGTTGAGTTGGGGACTGGTGTGTGTGATGTGTTGAGTTGGGGACTGATGTGTGTGATGTGTTGAGTAGGGGACTGGGGTGTGTGATGTGTTGAGTTGGGGACGGATGTGTGTGATGTGTTGAGTAGGGGACTGGTATGTGATGATGTTGAGTTGGGGACTGATGTGCGTGTTATGTTGAGTTGGGGATTGGGGTGTGTGGTGTGTTGAGTTGGGGACTGGGGTGTGTGGTGTGTTGAGTTGGGGACTGATGTGTGTGATGTGTTGAGTTGGGGACTGGGGTGTGTGATGTGTTGAGTTGGGGACTGGTGTGTGTGATGTGTTGAGTTGGGGACTGATGTGTGTGGTGTGTTGAGTTGGGGACTGGGGTGTGTGGTGTGTTGAGTTGGGGACTGATGTGTGTGATGTGTTGAGTAGGGGACTGGTATGTGATGATGTTGAGTTGGGGACTGATGTGCGTGTTATGTTGAGTTGGGGATTGGGGTGTGTGGTGTGTTGAGTTGGGGACTGGGGTGTGTGGTGTGTTGAGTTGGGGACTGGTTTGTGTTGAGTTGGGGACTGGTTTGTGTTGAGTTGGGGACTGGTTTGTGTTGAGTTGGGGACTGGGGTGTGTTGAGTTGGGGACTGGTGTGTGTGTTGTGTTGAGTTGTGGACTGGGGTGTGTGTTATGTTGAATTGGGGACTGGTGTGTGTGATGTGTTGAGTTGGGGAGTGATATGCGTGTTGTGTTGAGTTGGGGAGTGATATGCGTGTTGTGTTGAGTTGGGGACTGATGTGTGTGTTGTGTTGAGTTGGGGACTGATGTGTGTGTTGTGTTGAGTTGGGGACTGGTGTGTGTGATGTGTTGAGTTGGGGAGTGATATGCGTGTTGTGTTGAGTTGGGGACTGATGTGTGTGTTGTGTTGAGTTGTGGACTGGGGTGTGTGTTATGTTGAATTGGGGACTGGTGTGTGTGATGTGTTGAGTTGGGGAGTGATATGCGTGTTGTGTTGAGTTGGGGAGTGATATGCGTGTTGTGTTGAGTTGGGGACTGATGTGTGTGTTGTGTTGAGTTGGGGACTGATGTGTGTGTTGTGTTGAGTTGGGGACTGGTGTGTGTGATGTGTTGAGTTGGGGAGTGATATGCGTGTTGTGTTGAGTTGGGGACTGATGTGTGTGTTGTGTTGAGTTGGGGACTGATGTGTGTGATGTGTTGAGTTGGGGACTGATGTGTGTGTTGTGTTGAGTTGGGGACTGATGTGTGTGATGTGTTGAGTTGGGGACTGATGTGCGCGTTGTGTTGAGTTGGGGACTGATGTGCTCGTTGTGTTGAGTTGGGGACTGATGTGTGTGATGTGTTGAGTTGGGGACTGATGTGCTCGTTGTGTTGAGTTGGGGACTGGGGTGTCTGGTGTTGAGTTGGGGACTGGTGTGTGTGTTGAGTTGGGGACTGATGTGCTCGTTGTGTTGAGTTGGGGACTGGTGTGTGTGTTGAGTTGGGGACTGGGGTGTGTGTTATGTTCAGTTGGGGACTGGTGTGTGTGTTGTGTTGAGTTGGGGATTGGGGGTGTGTGATGTGTTGAGTTGGGGACTGATGTGCGCGTTGTGTTGAGTTGGGGACTGATGTGCTCGTTGTGTTGAGTTGGGGACTGGGGTGTGTGTTGTGTTGAGTTGGGGACTGGGGTGTGTGTTATGTTGAGTTGGGGACTGGTGTGTGTTATGTTTAGTTGGGGACCTATAATCCCTTTTACATGCATCTCTAATTTCTTGTTTAATGCCATTCCCAGCACAAGGCAAAATCGCTGGCTTTGAAAGCAAGCCAAGGCAGGCCAGCAGCACGGTTCAATTCCTATACCAGCCTCCCCGAACAGGCGCCGGAATGTGGCGATTGGGGCCTTTCACAGTAACTTCATTTGAAACCTACTTGTGACAATAAGCGATTTTCATTTCGGTTTATTTCATTTCGCACTGCAGTTTGGGGGTCTATATATGACACCCATTAATGTTTTTTGCCCCTTGGTATTTCTCAACTCTACCCACACAGATTCCACATTGTCAGAGCTAATATCCTTTCTCACTACTGTGTTACTTTCCTCTTTAACCAGCAGTGCCACACCACCACCTTTTCTTTAATGTCTGTTCTTCCTAAATATTGAAAACCTGGGACATTCAGTTCCCATACCTGAACAACCCAGAATCCCAATTATATCATACCCATTTACATCTATCTGCACGATTAGTTCATCCACTTTATTGCAAATGCTCTGTGAATTAAGGCACAGAGCCTTTAAGTTTGTCTTTTTCACAATGTTTTTCTTGCTCCCAATATTTTTCTCTACTGCCCTGTTTGAATTTTGTCCTTGGTTTCTCCACCTATTACTTTTTTAATTCACTTTTCTACCTTTTGTTTTTGTCCTTGCTCCCTCTTTCTCTGACTCCTTCCCATCTCCCTGGCATATTAGTTTAAACCCTCCCCAATTGCTCCAGCATATAGGACATCAGTTCCAGTCCTGCCCAGGTGTAACCCGTCCAGTTTGTACAGGTCCCACCTCCCCCAGAACCAGTCCCAATGCCCCAGGAATCTGAAACTCTCCCCCGACACCATCTCTTCAGCCACATATTCATCCTATATATCCTGTCATCCTAATCTCACTAGCACATGGCACCGGCAGTAATCCTGAGATCACTACTTTGAGGTCCGATTTCTTAACTTCCTTCCAAGCTCCTTCTTTCCGCCTTGAGGACCTCATCCCTTTTATTACCTATGTCGTTTGTACTGATGTGACCACGACCACTGGCTGTTCACCCTCCCCCTCCAGAATGTCCTATACCCGCTCCGAGACATCCTTGACCCTAGCACCAGGGAGGCAACATACCATCCTGGAGTCTTGTTTGCAGCCACAGAAACACCTGTCTATTCCCCTTACAATTGAATCCCCTATAACTATTGCACTGTCACATTTATTGCCCCTCCCCTCTGCAGCAGAACCAACCATGGTGCCACGAGTTTGGCTGTTGCTTTATCCCCTGAGAGGCCATTCCTCTTGCTCTGTCTAGTGGTCACCCATTCCCTTCCTGCCTGCGGTGTCTGAGCCTGTGGTGTGACCACCTCTCTATACGTTCTATCCATGATGCTGTCCGACTTGCGGATGCTCCACAGTGTCTCCAGCCGCCGCTCCAGATCTGAAACTCGAGCTTCCAGGAGCTGTAACTGGAGACACTTCTTGCACACATGCTGACCCTGGGGACAGGAACTGTCCCCAGCCTGATACATGAAGCAAGAGGAGCAGACCATGCCTTGGAGTTGTCCTGCCCTGATTTATTCCTTTAAATTAAACTTTTGAAATTAAACTTTTGAAAGTTGTTTTTGTGTCAGATTATATCCAATGTCTCCTATACTATTTAATTAGCTTTTTTAAAATTAAAAAAATGGAGTATTTATCCCTCTTGATCTGAAATCAAATTTAAAATAGTTTTAACACATGGGAGTAGTTCAGGGAAGATTCACTCGGTTGATTCCTGGGATGAAGGGGTCAGAAACAAAATAAAGAACAAAGAAAGGTTCAGCACAGGAACAGGCCCATCGGCCCTCCAAGCCTGTGCCGACCATGCTGCCCGTTTAAACTAAAATCTTCTGCACTTCTGGGGTCTGTATTCCTCTATTCCCATCCTATTCATGTATTTGTCCAGATGCCACTTAAATGTCACTATTGTACCTGCTTCCACCACCTCCTCTGGCAGCGAGTTACAGGCACCCACTACCCTCTGTGTAAAAAAACTTGCATCGTACATCTCCTCTAAACCTTGCCTTTCGCACCTTAAACCTATGCCCCTTAGTGATTGATCCCTCTACCCTGGGAAAAAGTCTCTGATTATCCACCCTGTCTATGCCCCTAATAATTGTGTAGACCTCTATCAGGTCGCCCCTCAACTTTCGTCGTTCCAGTGAGAACAAATCTAGTTTATTCAACCGCTCCTCATAGCTAATGGCCTCCATACCAGGCAACATCCTGGTAAATCTCTTCTGCACCCTCTCTAAAGCCTCCACATTCTTCTGGTAGTGTGGCGACCAGAATTGAACACAATACTCCAAGTGTGGCCGAACTAAGGTTGTATACAGCTGCAACATGACCTGTCAATTCTTATACCCAATGCCCCGGCCAATGAAGGCAAGCATGCCGTATGCCTTCTTGACTACCTTCTCCACCTGTGTTGCCCCTTTCAGTGACCTGTGGACCTGTACACCTAGATCTCTCTGACTGTCACTACTCGTTTGGGTTCTACCATTCACTGTGTATTCCCTACCTGCATTAGACCTTCCAAAATGCATTACCTTATATTTGTCCGGATTAAACTCCATCTGCCATCTCTCCGCCCAGGTCTCCAAATGATCTAAATCCTGCTGTAACCTCTGATGGTCCTCATCGCTGTCTGCAATTCCACCAACCTTTGTGTCGTCCGCAAACTTACTAATCAGACCAGTTACATTTTCCTCCAAATCATTTATATATACTACGAACAGCAAATGTCCCAGCACTGATCCCTGCAGAACACCACTAGTCACAGCCCTCCAATCAGAAAAGCACCCTTCCATTGCTACTCTCTGCCTTCTATGACCTAGCCAATTCTGCAATCATCTCGCCAGCTCACCTCTGATCCCGTGTGACTTCACCTTTTGTACCAGTCTGCCATGAGCGACTTTATCAAAGGCCTTACTGAAGTCCATATAGACAACATCCACTGCCCAACCTGCATCAATCATCTTTGTGACCTCGAAAACCTCTATCAAGTTAGTGAGACTCGACCTCCCCGTCACAAAACCGTGCTGCCTCTCGCTAATACGTCCATTTGCTTCCAAATGGGAGTAGATCCTGTCTCAAACAATTCCCTACCACTGACGTAAGGCTCACCGGCCCGTAGTTCCCTGGATTATCCTTGCTACCCTTCTTAAACAAAGGAACAACATTGGCTATTCTCCAGTCCGCCGGGACATCTCCTGAAGACAGTGAGGATCCAAAGGCCTCAGCAATTTCCTCTCTTGTCTCCTTCAGTATTCTGGGGTAGATCCCATCCGGCCCTGGGGACTTATCCACCTTGATATTTTTCAAGACGCCCAACACCTCTTTTTGGATCTCAATGTGACCCAGGCTATCTACACACCCTTCTCCAGGCTCAACATCCACCAATTCCTTCTCTTTGGTGAATACTGATGCAAAGTATTCATTTATTATCTCGCCCATTTTCCTTAGCTCCACACATAGATTGCCTCCCCTGTCCTTCAGTGGGCCAACCCTTTCCCTGGCTAGCTTCTTGCTTTTTATGTACGTGTAAAAAGCCTTGGGATTTTCCTTAACCCTATTTGCCAATGACTTTTTGTGACCCCTTCTAGCCCTCCTGACTCCTTGCTTAAGTTCCTTCCTGCTTCCCTTATATTCCACACAGGCTTCATCTGTTCCCAGCCTTCTAGCCCTGACAAATGCCTCCTTTTTCTTTTTGACGAGGCCTACAATATCTCTTGTTATCCAAGGTTCCTGAAATTTGCTGTATTTATCCTTCTTCCTCACAGGAACATGCCAGTCCTGAATTCCTTTCAACTGACATTTGAAAGCCTCTCACATGTCAGATGTTGATTTATCCTCAAACATCCTCCCCCAATCTAGATTCTTTAGTTCCCCCAATTTAGCACATTCACCCGAGGACCGCTCTTATCCTTGTCCACCAGAACTTTAAAATTTACTGAATTGTGGTCACTGTTCCCGAAATGCTCCTCCACTGAAACTTCTACCAGCTGGCCGGGCTCATTCCCCAATACCAGGTCCAGTACAGCCCCTTCCCTAGTTGGACTGTCTACATATTGTTTTCAGAAGCCCTCCTGGATGCTCCTTACAAACTCTGCCCCGTCCAGGCCCCTAGCACTAAGTGAGTCCCAGTCAATATCGGGGAAGTTAAAGTCTCCCATCACAACAACACTGTTGCTTTTGCTTGAGACCTGCCTGCATAGGAAGTCTCGCGTCTGCCAGTACCTAAATTCATTCCCTCCCGTCAGTTCAAATTTCTCCTCCAACTCCCTCAGGCTGGGAAAGCTCCTCTATATAAACATATCACCTATCCTCTTGATTCCTCCTCTCTGCCATCTCCAGAACCCTCCATCTAACCTACCCGGGGCAAACTGGTGATTATCACAAATTGGGGACCAGACCGATGCTCCCTCTGCTCCCACATGTCTCCTCCATTGCCCCCAGACTCTCAGGGCCATGACCACCACGGGGCTGGTGGAGTAGTGCGCTGGCAGGAATGGCAGAGGCGCCATTACCAATGCCTCCAAAATCGTGTCCTTACAAGATGCCGCCTCTACTCGTTCCCACACCCTCCACCCATCCACTTCCTAATCATGGCTATTATCTCTGGTTTGTTGCTGGTGCCACGGGGTAGTGAGGTGAGGAACAGGGAGAGAGTGCAGATAAACACGTGGCTGCAGGGATGTAGGAGGGAGGGTTTCAGGTACGTGGATAATTGGAGCACATTCTGGGGAAGGTGGACCTGTACAGACAGGACAGTGTGCACCTGAACCAGAGGGGCACCAATATCCTGGGAGGGAAATTTGCTATGGCTCTTTGGTGGGGTTTAAACTAATTTGTCAGGGGGCTGGGAAAACAAGCTGGAGTCCAGAAACCAGTGTTGAGAGTAGTGAGGTACTGAGGAGGGTACCAAGGTCGCAGGAGTGTACCGGCAGACAGAAAGGTGGGTTGAAGTGTGTCTACTTCAATGCAAGGAGCATCCGGAGAAGGTAGGTGAACTTGGAGCATGGATTGGTACTTGGGACTACGATGTTGTGGCCATTACGGAGACATGGTTAGAACAAGGACAGGAATGGTTGTTGGAAATTCCGGGGAATAGATGTTTCAGTAAGAGTAGGGAAGGTGGTGAAATAGGTGGAGGAGTAGCATTGTTAATCAAGGATAGTTTAGCGGCTGCAGAAAGGCAGTTCGAAGGGGATCTGCCTCCTGAGGTAATATGGGCCGAAGTTAGAAATGGAAAAGGAGCGGTCACATTGTTAGCCGTTTTCTATAAGCCTCCAAAAAGTAATAGAGATGTGGAGGAAGAAATTGCGAAACAGATTATGGATAGGCATGGAGGTCTCAGGGTAGTTATCATGGGTGACTTTAACTTTCCAAATATTGATTGGAACCTCTACAGGTCGAACAGTTCAGATGGGGCAGTTTTTGTACAGTGTGTGCAGGAGGGTTTCCTGACACAATATGTGGATAGGCCGACAAGAGGTGAGGCCACATTGGATTTGGTACTGGGTAATGAACCGGGCCAAGTGTTAGATTTGTTTGTGGGAGAGCACTTTGGAGATGCTGACCACAATTCGGTGTCTTTCACTATTGCAATGGAGAGGGATAGGGCCATACGGCAGGGCAAGGTTTATAATTTGGGGAGGGGTAATTATGATGCGTTTAGGCAAGAATTAGGGAGCATAAGATGGGAACAGAAACCGTCAGGGAAAGGCACAAATGAAAAGTGGAGCTTGTTCAAGGAACAAATACTGTGTGTCCTTGATAGGTATGTCCCTGTCAGGCAGGGAGAAATGGCCATGTGAGGGAACCATGGTTCACAAAAGAGGTTGACTGTCTTGTCAAGAGGAAAAAGGAAGCGTATGTAAGGATGAGAAAACAAGTTTCAGTTGGGTCGCTTGAGGGTTACAAGGTAGCAAGGAATGAGCTAAAAAAAAAAGGGCTTGGGAGAGCTAGGAGGGGGCATGAGAAGTCCTTGGTGGGTCGGATCAAGGAAAACCCCAAGGCTTTTTACTCTTATGTGAGAAATAAAAGAATGACTAGGGTGAGGGTAGGGCCGGTCAAGGGCAGTAGTGGGAACTTGTGCATGGAGTCAGAAGAAATAGGAGAGGCGTTGAATGAATACTTTTCTTCAGTGTTCACCAAGGAGAGGGGCCATGTTTTTGAGGATGAGAGTGTGATACAGGCGGGTAGGCTGGAGGAGGTAGATGTTCTAAGGAAGGATGTATTAGCAATTTTGAAAAACCTGAGGGTCAACAGGTCTCCTGGCCCAGATGGGATATGTCCAAGTATTCTTTGGGAGGCAAGGGATGAGATTGCAGAGCCTTTGGCTTTGATCTTTGGGTCCTCACTGTCCACGGGGATAGTGCCAGAGGACTGGAGAGTGGAGATGTTGTTCCTCTGTTCAAGAAAGGGAATAGGAATGACCCTGGTAATTATAGGCCAGTTAGTCTTACTTCGGTGGTGGAAAAGGTCCTGAAGGATAGGATTTATGACCAATTGGAAATTTGCAGCTTAATCCGGGATAGTCAAAACGGATTCGGTAAGGGTAAGTCTTGCCTCACAAATTTGATTGAATTCTTTGAAGAGGTAACTAAGTGTGTAGATGAAGGTAGAGCAGTTGATGTCGTATACATGGATTTTAGTAAGGTGTTTGAAAAGGTTCCCCATGGTCGGCTCATGAAGAAAGTAAGGAGGTGTGGGATAGAGGGAAATTTGGCCAATTGGATAAGTAACTGGCTATCACAAAGAAGACAGAGGGTGGTGGTGGATGGAAAATTTTCAGACTGGAGACCAGTTACCAATGGTGTACCACAGTGCTGGGTCCTCTGCTATTTATGATTTTTATCAATGACTTGGAGGAGGGGGCTGAAGGGTGGGTCAGTAAATTTGCTGATGACACCAAGATTGGTGGAGTAGTGGATGAGGTGGAGGGCTGTTGTAGGCTGCAAAGAGACATTGATAGGATGCAGAGCTGGGCTGAAAAATTGCAGATGGAGTTTAACCCTGATAAGTGCGAGGTGATTCATTTTTGTAGAAAAAATTTGAATGCGGATTACAGGGTCAACGGCAGTGTTCTGAGGAATGTGGAGGAACAGGGAGATCTTGGGGTTCATGTCCACAGATCTTTGAAGGTTGCCACTCAAGTGGATAGAGCCGTGAAGAAGGCCTGTAGTGTGTTAGCGTTTATTAACAGGGGGCTTGAGTTTAAGAGCCGCGGGGTTATGCTGCAACTGTACATGACCCTGGTGAGACCACATTTGGAGTATGGTGTGCAGTTCTGGACACCTCATTATAGGAAGGATGTGGAAGCATTGGAAAGGATGCAAAGGAGATTTACCAGGATGCTGCCTGGTTTGCAGGATAGGTCTTATGAGGAAAGGTTGAGGAGCTAGGGCTTTTCTCTTTGGAGCGGAGGAGGATGAGAGGCGACTTAATAGAGGTTTATTAAGATGATGAGGGGGATAGATAGGGTGGACGTTCAGAGACTATTTCCTCGTGTGGATGTGGCTGTTACAAGGGGGCATAACTATAAGATTCAGGGTGGGAGATATAGGAGGGATGTCCGAGGTAGGTTCTTTACTCTAGAGAGTGTTTAGGGTGTGGAATGGACTGCCTGCTGTGATAGTGGAGTTGGACACTTTAGGAACTTTCAAGCGGTTATTGGATAGGCACACGGAGCTCACCAGAATGACAGGGAGTGGAATAGCTTGATCTTGGTTTCGGACAATGCTCGGCACAACATCGAGGGCCGAAGGGCCTGTTCTATGCTGTACTGTTCTATGTTCTATTCCCTGCCCAGTAATAATTACTAAAGTTCGGTAGTGCCAGCCCGCTCTCCCCCCGGCTGCGCTCCATCATCCCTTTTTTAACTCACAGGGTCTTGCCCGCCCAAACAAAGCCCAAGATCACCTTGTTGACCCGTTTAAAAAGGACCGAGGAATCAAGATGAGGAGACACTGAAACACAAACAGGTATCTCGGGAGTACCGTAATTTTCACCGTCTGTAACCTCCCAGCCAGTGAGCAGGAGCACGTCCCACCTCCGAAATTCCTCCTTCATTTGGTCTACTAGTCGGGCCAGATTAAGCTTGTGCATCCATTCCCATTCCCGCGCCGGCTGGATGCCGAGGTACCGAAAGCTTGTCCCTACCACTCTAAATGGCAGCTCCCCCAATCGCCTCTCCTGCCCCCTTGCCTGGATCGCAAACATCTCACTTTTCCCCATGTTCGATTTATAACCCAAAACCCGGCCAAAATTCCTCAGAATCCCCATGCTTTCATCAACCCCTTCCAATGGGTCTGACACATATAGGAGCAGATCGTCCTGCATAGCGAGACTCTGTGTTCCACACACCGCCCCCCCCCCCCCCCCCGGACTACTTCCCTCTAGCCCTTTGAGGCTTTCAACACAATTGTCAGCGGTTCTATGGCCAGTGTAAACAGCAGTGGGGAGAGGGGGCATCCATGCCTCATCCCCCAGTGCAGCCTAAAATAGCCCAACGTCAACCTGTTCATCCGAACACCCACCACAGGCGCCTGATACAGCAGCCTGACCCAGTCAATGAAGCCCCGTCCAAACCCAAACCGCCCCCAATACCTCCCACAGATATTCCCATTCCACCCAGTCAAAGGCCTTCTCTGCGTCCATTGCGACCACTACCTCCATGTCCCTACCCTCTGGGGGCATCATGATCACATTAAGCAACCTTTTTACGTTAGCCGCTAACTGCCTCACCTTAACAAATCCAGTCTGGTCCTCCCCAATCACATCCGGGACACAGTCCTCAATCCTTGAGGGCAAGATCTTAGCCAGCAATTTGGCATCTACATTTAGTAGGTAGATCGGTCTGTAGGACCCGCATAACTCCGGGTCCTTATCCTGCTTCAGGATCAATGAGATAGTGGCCTGTGACATCATTAGGGGCAACCCCCCCCCCACCCCCGCTCTCCCTTGCCTCATTGAACATCCTCATCAGCAGTGACCCCAGCATCCCAGAGAACGTTTCGTAAAACTCCACGAGGTATCCGTCCGGTCCCAGGGCTTTACCCGACTGCGTGGCCTTCAGCCCATCTGCTATCTCTTCCAACCTGATCGGGGTCCCCAGCCTTTCTACCAAGTCTTCATCCACCTTCAGTAATTTCAGCCCCCCTAAGAATTGCCTCATCCCCCCTCGGGCCCAGCTGGGGGTTCCGACTCATACAGCCTGCTGTGGAATTCCTCGAACACCTTATTGACCTCAGCTGAATCTCCGACCAGTTTCCCATCCCTGCCCCTTAATTTCCCAATCTCCCTGGCCGCCTTCCGCTTTCTAAGCTGCTGTGCAAGCATTCTACTGGCCTTCTCCCCATGTTCACAGATCCCCCCCCCTCCCCTTCCTCAGCTGCTCTACTGCCTTTCTGGGAGTTAACAAGCCAAACTCTGCCTGTAGAGTCCGTTGTTCCGTTAAAAGCCCCGCCTCTGGGGTCTCCACATACCTCCTGTCGACCTGTAGTGTTTCCTTTATCGGTCCGTCTCTGCTCTGTCTGCCTTCTCCCTGTGGGCCCGTATCGATATCAGCTTCTCTCTACCCACCGCCTTCAGCACCTCCCAAACCACCTCAGCTGAAACTTCCCTCATGTCATTGACTTCCAGATAGTTCTGGATACATTTCGTCAGCCGCCCACACATCTCATCATCTGCTAAAAGTCCCACATCCAGCCTCCAGTACAGGCACTGGCTACCCTCTTTGTTCACCTGTAGGTCAACCCATTGCAGGGCATGAGATCGTGATCACTGAATACTCAGTGTCCACTACCCCCGTCAAGAAAGCCCTGTTCAGGATACAAAAGTCAAACCGGGAGTACACTTTATGCAAGTGCGAGTAGAAGGAAAACTCCTTCACTCTCGGCCGCCCAAATCTCCATCTGCTCCATAAACCCCTTTAGCTCCTTTGCCATTGCTGGCACCCTTGAGCTAGATTGGTCTAGCCCTGGGTTAATGACTGTTGAAGTCCCGTCCCCCCCATAACCAGCTTATGCGAATCCAGGTCCGGGATCTTCCCCAACATCCTCCTTATGAACTCCACATCATCCCAATTCGGCGCGTACACATTCACGAATATCACCAGCACCCCCTCCAGCTTCCCACTGACCATAATGTACCGACCCCCAACTTCTGCAACTATTCTTCCCCCTTCGAATGACACTCGTTTATTAATCAGGATCGTGACCCCCTCTAGTCTTAGAGTCCAACCCCGAGTGGAAAACCTGTCTGATCCATCCCTTCCTTAGTCTGACCTGGTCAGTTACTTTAAGGTGCGTCTCCTGCAACATTGCCACGTCTGCCTCTAGTCCCCTCAAATGTGTGAACACGCGTGCCCTCTTAACCGGCCCATTTAGCCCTCTTACATTCCATGTGATCAGCCTAGTTGGGGGGCTTCTCGAACCTCCCCGCCCCCCATCAGCCATCCTCTTTCTTGGGCCAGTCTCCAGCCCGCGCCCCTCGCATCCGCAGGCCCGCTCCCAGGCAGGCTCCATCCCCAACCTCCCTATTGTCCCACAGCAAAAGTCCCTCCCCCATCAGCAGAACATTTCCCCCCTCCACCCCCCCCCCAGTAACAGCACTATACACACAGCCCCCTCCAACAAGCATACCATTTGCTCACCCCCCACTGCGCTTCCGTGAGCTAGACCGCCCATGGCGCCAGACATTTTTCCACCTATTGTTCCCTCCCCCCGCTCAGACACACATATGCAAACGTAAACAATCCCAACCCAATTGCCCAAAAGAAACACGCAAAGAAAATCAAAAAGAAGATCAAACATCAATCATCTAACATTCACTCCTCCATCCCCCATCAGTGCAAATGCAAATTTTAACTCGAGCATCTCGTCCGCAGACCCCAACTCAATACAAAAGCCATTACAAGTAACATCCAAAGACAAAACTTTTCTTTTTTTACAAAATAACTGAAGAGAAAAATAAACCCACATGAGCACGGCAGCAAAGTTCAGTCCAAACACCTCAGTCTGCTACCAGCCCTTTCCTCCTCGCTAAGCCCAAACACCTCAGTCCGCTACCAGCCCTTTCCTCCTCGCTAAGCCCAAACACCTCAGTCCGCTACCAGCCCTTTCCTCCTCACTAAGCCCAAACACCTCAGTCTGCTACCAGCCCTTTCCTCCTCGCTAAGCCCAAACACCTCAGTCTGCTACCAGCCCTTTCCTCGTCGCTAAGCCCAAACACCTCAGTCCGCTACCAGCCCTTTCCTCCTCGCTAAGCCCAAACACCTCAGTCCGCTACCAGCCCTTTCCTCCTCGCGAAGCCCAAACACCTCAGTCCACTACCAGCCCTTTCCTCGCGAAGCCCAAACACCTCAGTCCGCTACCAGCCCTTTCCTCCTCGCTAAGCCCAAACACCTCAGTCCGCTACCAGCCCTTTCCTCCTCGCGAGGCCCAAACACCTCAGTCTGCTACCAGCCCTTTCCTCCTCGCTAAGCCCAAACACCTCAGTCTGCTACCAGCCCTTTCCTCCTCGCTAAGCCCAAACACCTCAGTCCACTACCAGCCCTTTCCTCCTCGCTAAGCCCAAACACCTCAGTCTGCTACCAGCCCTTTCCTCCTCGCGAGGCCCAAACACCTCAGTCCGCTACCAGCCCTTTCCTCCTCGCTAAGCCCAAACACCTCAGTCTGCTACCAGCCCTTTCCTCCTCCTGTCGAAGCCCAAACACCTCAGTCCGCTACCAGCCCTTTCCTCCTCGCTAAGCCCAAACACCTCAGTCCGCTACCAGCCCTTTCCTCCTCGCTAAGCCCAAACACCTCAGTCTGCTACCAGCCCTTTCCTCCTCGCTAAGCCCAAACACCTCAGTCCGCTACCAGCCCTTTCCTCCTCGCTAAGCCCAAACACCTCAGTCCGCTACCAGCCCTTTCCTCCTCACTAAGCCCAAACACCTCAGTCTGCTACCAGCCCTTTCCTCCTCGCTAAGCCCAAACACCTCAGTCTGCTACCAGCCCTTTCCTCCTCGCTAAGCCCAAACACCTCAGTCCGCTACCAGCCCTTTCCTCCTCGCTAAGCCCAAACACCTCAGTCCGCTACCAGCCCTTTCCTCGCGAAGCCCAAACACCTCAGTCCGCTACCAACCCTTTCCTCCTCGCTAAGCCCAAACACCTCAGTCCGCTACCAGCCCTTTCCTCCTCGCGAGGCCCAAACACCTCAGTCCGCTACCAGCCCTTTCCTCCTCGCTAAGCCCAAACACCTCAGTCTGCTACCAGCCCTTTCCTCCTCGCGAGGCCCAAACACCTCAGTCTGCTACCAGCCCTTTCCTCCTCGCTAAGCCCAAGCACCTCAGTCTGCTACCAGCCCTTTCCTCCTCGCTAAGCCCAAACACCTCAGTCCGCTACCAGCCCTTTCCTCCTCGCTAAGCCCAAACACCTCAGTCTGCTACCAGCCCTTTCCTCCTCGCTAAGCCCAAACACCTCAGTCCGCTACCAGCCCTTTCCTCCTCGCTAAGCCCAAACACCTCAGTCCGCTACCAGCCCTTTCCTCCTCGCTAAGCCCAAACACCTCAGTCCGCTACCAGCCCTTTCCTCCTGGCTAAGCCCAAACACCTCAGTCTGCTACCAGCCCTTTCCTCCTCGCTAAGCCCAAACACCTCAGTCCGCTACCAGCCCTTTCCTCCTGGCTAAGCCCAAACACCTCAGTCCGCTACCAGCCCTTTCCTCCTCGCTAAGCCCAAACACCTCATTCCGCTACCAGCCCTTTCCTCCTCGAAGCCCAAACACCTCAGTCCGCTACCAGCCCTTTCCTCCTGGCTAAGCCCAAACACCTCAGTCCGCTACCAGCCCTTTCCTCCTCGCGAGGCCCAAACACCTCAGTCTGCTACCAGCCCTTTCCTCGCGAAGCCCAAACACCTCAGTCCGCTACCAGCCCTTTCCTCGCGAAGCCCAAACACCTCAGTCCGCTACCAGCCCTTTCCTCGCGAAGCCCAAACACCTCAGTCCGCTACCAGCCCTTTCCTCGCGAAGCCCAAACACCTCAGTCCGCTACCAGCCCTTTCCTCCTCGCTAAGCCCAAACACCTCAGTCTGCTACCAGCCCTTTCCTCGCGAAGCCCAAACACCTCAGTCTGCTACCAGCCCTTTCCTCCTCGCTAAGCCCAAACACCTCAGTCCGCTACCAGCCCTTTCCTCCTGTCGAAGCCCAAACACCTCAGTCCGCTACCAGCCCTTTCCTCCTCGCTAAGCCCAAACACCTCAGTCCGCTACCAGCCCTTTCCTCCTCGCGAAGCCCAAACACCTCAGTCCGCTACCAGCCCTTTCCTCCTCGCTAAGCCCAAACACCTCAGTCTGCTACCAGCCCTTTCCTCCTCGCGAGGCCCAAACACCTCAGTCCGCTACCAGCCCTTTCCTCCTCGCTAAGCCCAAACACCTCAGTCTGCTACCAGCCCTTTCCTCCTCGCTAAGCCCAAACACCTCAGTCCGCTACCAGCCCTTTCCTCCTCGCGAAGCCCAAACACCTCAGTCCGCTACCAGCCCTTTCCTCCTGTCGAAGCCCAAACACCTCAGTCTGCTACCAGCCCTTTCCTCCTCGCGAAGCCCAAACACCTCAGTCCTGCTACCAGCCCTTTCCTCCTCGCTAAGCCCAAACACCTCAGTCCGCTACCAGCCCTTTCCTCCTCGCGAAGCCCAAACACCTCAGTCCGCTACCAGCCCTTTCCTCCTGTCGAAGCCCAAACACCTCAGTCCTGCTACCAGCCCTTTCCTCCTCGCGAGGCCCAAACACCTCAGTCCGCTACCAGCCCTTTCCTCCTCGCTAAGCCCAAACACCTCAGTCTGCTACCAGCCCTTTCTCCTCGCTAAGCCCAAACACCTCAGTCTGCTACCAGCCCTTTCCTCCTCGCTAAGCCCAAACACCTCAGTCCGCTACCAGCCCTTTCCTCCTCGCGAAGCCCAAACACCTCAGTCCGCTACCAGCCCTTTCCTCCTCGCTAAGCCCAAACACCTCAGTCCGCTACCAGCCCTTTCCTCCTCGCTAAGCCCAAACACCTCAGTCCGCTACCAGCCCTTTCCTCCTCGCTAAGCCCAAACACCTCAGTCCGCTACCAGCCCTTTCCTCCTCGCTAAGCCCAAACACCTCAGTCCGCTACCAGCCCTTCCTCCTCGCGAAGCCCAAACACCTCAGTCCGCTACCAGCCCTTTCCTCCTCGCTAAGCCCAAACACCTCAGTCTGCTACCAGCCCTTCCTCCTCGCGAAGCCCAAACACCTCAGTCCGCTACCAGCCCTTTCCTCCTCGCTAAGCCCAAACACCTCAGTCTGCTACCAGCCCTTTCCTCCTCGCGAAGCCCAAACACCTCAGTCCGCTACCAGCCCTTTCCTCCTCGCTAAGCCCAAACACCTCAGTCCGCTACCAGCCCTTTCCTCCTCGCTAAGCCCAAACACCTCAGTCCGCTACCAGCCCTTTCCTCCTCGCTAAGCCCAAACACCTCAGTCCGCTACCAGCCCTTTCCTCCTCGTGAAGCCCAAACACCTCAGTCCGCTACCAGCCCTTTCCTCGCGAAGCCCAAACACCTCAGTCCGCTACCAGCCCTTTCCTCGCGAAGCCCAAACACCTCAGTCCGCTACCAGCCCTTTCCTCGCGAAGCCCAAACACCTCAGTCTGCTACCAGCCCTTTCCTCCTCGCGAAGCCCAAACACCTCAGTCTGCTACCAGCCCTTTCCTCCTCGCGAAGCCCAAACACCTCAGTCCGCTACCAGCCCTTTCCTCCTCGCTAAGCCCAAACACCTCAGTCCGCTACCAGCCCTTTCCTCCTCGCTAAGCCCAAACACCTCAGTCCACTACCAGCCCTTTCCTCCTCGCTAAGCCCAAACACCTCAGTCTGCTACCAGCCCTTTCCTCCTCGCTAAGCCCAAACACCTCAGTCCGCTACCAGCCCTTTCCTCCTCGCTAAGCCCAAACACCTCAGTCCGCTACCAGCCCTTTCCTCCTCGCTAAGCCCAAACACCTCAGTCCGCGACCAGCCCTTTCCTCCTCGCTAAGCCCAAACACCTCAGTCCCCTACCAGCCCTTTCCTCCTCGCGAGGCCCAAACACCTCAGTCCGCTACCAGCCCTTTCCTCCTCGCTAAGCCCAAACACCTCAGTCCCCTACCAGCCCTTTCCTCCTCGCGAGGCCCAAACACCTCAGTCTGCTACCAGCCCTTTCCTCCTGTCGAAGCCCAAACACCTCAGTCTGCTACCAGCCCTTTCCTCCTCGCTAAGCCCAAACACCTCAGTCTGCTACCAGCCCTTTCCTCCTCGCGAAGCCCAAACACCTCAGTCCCCTACCAGCCCTTTCCTCCTCGCGAAGCCCAAACACCTCAGTCTGCTACCAGTCCTTTCCTCCTCGCTAAGCCCAAACACCTCAGTCTGCTACCAGCCCTTTCCTCCTCGCTAAGCCCAAACACCTCAGTCCGCTACCAGCCCTTTCCTCCTCGCGAAGCCCAAACACCTCAGTCTGCTACCAGCCCTTTCCTCCTCGCTAAGCCCAAACACCTCAGTCTGCTACCAGCCCTTTCCTCCTCGCTAAGCCCAAACACCTCAGTCTGCTACCAGCCCTTTCCTCCTGTCGAAGCCCAAACACCTCAGTCCGCTACCAGCCCTTTCCTCCTCGCTAAGCCCAAACACCTCAGTCCGCTACCAGCCCTTTCCTCCTCGCGAGGCCCAAACACCTCAGTCCGCTACCAGCCCTTTCCTCCTCGCGAAGCCCAAACACCTCAGTCCGCTACCAGCCCTTTCCTCCTCGCGAAGCCCAAACACCTCAGTCCGCTACCAGCCCTTTCCTCCTCGCTAAGCCCAAACACCTCAGTCTGCTACCAGCCCTTTCCTCCTCGCGAAGCCCAAACACCTCAGTCCGCTACCAGCCCTTTCCTCCTCGCTAAGCCCAAACACCTCAGTCTGCTACCAGCCCTTTCCTCCTGTCGAAGCCCAAACACCTCAGTCTGCTACCAGCCCTTTCCTCCTCGCTAAGCCCAAACACCTCAGTCCACTACCAGCCCTTTCCTCGCGAAGCCCAAACACCTCAGTCCGCTACCAGCCCTTTCCTCCTGTCGAAGCCCAAACACCTCAGTCCGCTACCAGCCCTTTCCTCCTCGCTAAGCCCAAACACCTCAGTCCGCTACCAGCCCTTTCCTCCTCGCTAAGCCCAAACACCTCAGTCTGCTACCAGCCCTTTCCTCGCGAAGCCCAAACACCTCAGTCCGCTACCAGCCCTTTCCTCCTCGCTAAGCCCAAACACCTCAGTCCGCTACCAGCCCTTTCCTCCTCGCTAAGCCCAAACACCTCAGTCCGCTACCAGCCCTTTCCTCCTCGCTAAGCCCAAACACCTCAGTCTGCTACCAGCCCTTTCCTCCTGGCTAAGCCCAAACACCTCAGTCCGCTACCAGCCCTTTCCTCCTCGCGAAGCCCAAACACCTCAGTCTGCTACCAGCCCTTTCCTCCTCGCGAGGCCCAAACACCTCAGTCTGCTACCAGCCCTTTCCTCGCGAAGCCCAAACACCTCAGTCTGCTACCAGCCCTTTCCTCCTCGCTAAGCCCAAACACCTCAGTCTGCTACCAGCCCTTTCCTCCTCGCTAAGCCCAAGCACCTCAGTCTGCTACCAGCCCTTTCCTCCTGTCGAAGCCCAAACACCTCAGTCCGCTACCAGCCCTTTCCTCCTCGCGAAGCCCAAACACCTCAGTCTGCTACCAGCCCTTTCCTCCTCGCGAGGCCCAAACACCTCAGTCTGCTACCAGCCCTTTCCTCGCGAAGCCCAAACACCTCAGTCTGCTACCAGCCCTTTCCTCCTCGCTAAGCCCAAACACCTCAGTCCGCTACCAGCCCTTTCCTCCTCGCTAAGCCCAAACACCTCAGTCTGCTACCAGCCCTTTCCTCCTCGCTAAGCCCAAACACCTCAGTCTGCTACCAGCCCTTTCCTCCTCGCGAGGCCCAAACACCTCAGTCCGCTACCAGCCCTTTCCTCCTCGCTAAGCCCAAACACCTCAGTCCGCTACCAGCCCTTTCCTCGCGAAGCCCAAACACCTCAGTCTGCTACCAGCCCTTTCCTCCTCGCTAAGCCCAAACACCTCAGTCTGCTACCAGCCCTTTCCTCCTGTCGAAGCCCAAACACCTCAGTCCGCTACCAGCCCTTTCCTCCTCGCGAAGCCCAAACACCTCAGTCTGCTACCAGCCCTTTCCTCCTCGCTAAGCCCAAACACCTCAGTCCGCTACCAGCCCTTTCCTCCTCGCTAAGCCCAAACACCTCAGTCTGCTACCAGCCCTTTCCTCCTCGCGAGGCCCAAACACCTCAGTCTGCTACCAGCCCTTTCCTCCTCGCTAAGCCCAAACACCTCAGTCTGCTACCAGCCCTTTCCTCCTCGCTAAGCCCAAACACCTCAGTCCGCTACCAGCCCTTTCCTCCTCGCTAAGCCCAAACACCTCAGTCCGCTACCAGCCCTTTCCTCCTGTCGAAGCCCAAACACCTCAGTCTGCTACCAGCCCTTTCCTCCTCGCTAAGCCCAAACACCTCAGTCTGCTACCAGCCCTTTCCTCGCGAAGCCCAAACACCTCAGTCCGCTTCCAGCCCTTTCCTCGCGAAGCCCAAACACCTCAGTCCGCTACCAGCCCTTTCCTCCTCGCGAGGCCCAAACACCTCAGTCCGCTACCAGCCCTTTCCTCCTCGCTAAGCCCAAACACCTCAGTCCGCTACCAGCCCTTTCCTCCTCGCTAAGCCCAAACACCTCAGTCCGCTACCAGCCCTTTCCTCGCGAAGCCCAAACACCTCAGTCTGCTACCAGCCCTTTCCTCCTCGCTAAGCCCAAACACCTCAGTCCGCTACCAGCCCTTTCCTCCTCGCTAAGCCCAAACACGTCAGTCCGCTACCAGCCCTTTCCTCCTCGCTGAGCCCAAACACCTCAGTCCGCTACCAGCCCTTTCCTCCTCGCTAAGCCCAAACACCTCAGTCGGCTACCAGCCCTTTCCTCCTCGCGAAGCCCAAACACCTCAGTCCGCTACCAGCCCTTTCCTCCTCGCTAAGCCCAAACACCTCAGTCCGCTACCAGCCCTTTCCTCCTCGCGAGGCCCAAACACCTCAGTCTGCTACCAGCCCTTTCCTCCTCGCTAAGCCCAAACACCTCAGTCCGCTACCAGCCCTTTCCTCCTCGCGAGGCCCAAACACCTCAGTCCGCTACCAGCCCTTTCCTCCTCGCTAAGCCCAAACACCTCAGTCCGCTACCAGCCCTTTCCTCCTCGCTAAGCCCAAACACCTCAGTCCGCTACCAGCCCTTTCCTCCTCGCTAAGCCCAAACACCTCAGTCCGCTACCAGCCCTTTCCTCCTCGCTAAGCCCAAACACCTCAGTCTGCTACCAGCCCTTTCCTCCTCGCGAGGCCCAAACACCTCAGTCCGCTACCAGCCCTTTCCTCCTCGCTAAGCCCAAACACCTCAGTCTGCTACCAGCCCTTTCCTCCTCGCTAAGCCCAAACACCTCAGTCCGCTACCAGCCCTTTCCTCCTCGCTAAGCCCAAACACCTCAGTCCGCTACCAGCCCTTTCCTCCTCGCGAAGCCCAAACACCTCAGTCCGCTACCAGCCCTTTCCTCCTGTCGAAGCCCAAACACCTCAGTCTGCTACCAGCCCTTTCCTCCTCGCGAAGCCCAAACACCTCAGTCTGCTACCAGCCCTTTCCTCCTCGCTAAGCCCAAACACCTCAGTCCGCTACCAGCCCTTTCCTCCTCGCGAAGCCCAAACACCTCAGTCCGCTACCAGCCCTTTCCTCCTGTCGAAGCCCAAACACCTCAGTCTGCTACCAGCCCTTTCCTCCTCGCGAGGCCCAAACACCTCAGTCCGCTACCAGCCCTTTCCTCCTCGCGAGGCCCAAACACCTCAGTCCGCTACCAGCCCTTTCCTCCTCGCTAAGCCCAAACACCTCAGTCTGCTACCAGCCCTTTCTTCCTCGCTAAGCCCAAACACCTCAGTCTGCTACCAGCCCTTTCCTCCTCGCTAAGCCCAAACACCTCAGTCCGCTACCAGCCCTTTCCTCCTCGCGAAGCCCAAACACCTCAGTCCGCTACCAGCCCTTTCCTCCTCGCGAGGCCCAAACACCTCAGTCCACTACCAGCCCTTTCCTCCTCGCTAAGCCCAAACACCTCAGTCTGCTACCAGCCCTTTCCTCCTGTCGAAGCCCAAACACCTCAGTCCGCTACCAGCCCTTTCCTCCTTGCGAGGCCCAAACACCTCAGTCCGCTACCAGCCCTTTCCTCCTCGCTAAGCCCAAACACCTCAGTCTGCTACCAGCCCTTTCCTCCTCGCTAAGCCCAAACACCTCAGTCCGCTACCAGCCCTTTCCTCGCGAAGCCCAAACACCTCAGTCTGCTACCAGCCCTTTCCTCCTCGCTAAGCCCAAACACCTCAGTCTGCTACCAGCCCTTTCCTCCTCGCGAGGCCCAAACACCTCAGTCTGCTACCAGCCCTTTCCTCCTCGCTAAGCCCAAACACCTCAGTCCGCTACCAGCCCTTTCCTCCTCGCGAAGCCCAAACACCTCAGTCTGCTACCAGCCCTTTCCTCCTCGCTAAGCCCAAACACCTCAGTCCCCTACCAGCCCTTTCCTCCTCGCTAAGCCCAAACACCTCAGTCTGCTACCAGCCCTTTCCTCCTCGCTAAGCCCAAACACCTCAGTCCGCTACCAGCCCTTTCCTCCTCGTGAAGCCCAAACACCTCAGTCCGCTACCAGCCCTTTCCTCGCGAAGCCCAAACACCTCAGTCCGCTACCAGCCCTTTCCTCGCGAAGCCCAAACACCTCAGTCTGCTACCAGCCCTTTCCTCCTCGCGAAGCCCAAACACCTCAGTCTGCTACCAGCCCTTTCCTCCTCGCGAAGCCCAAACACCTCAGTCCGCTACCAGCCCTTTCCTCCTCGCTAAGCCCAAACACCTCAGTCCGCTACCAGCCCTTTCCTCCTCGCTAAGCCCAAACACCTCAGTCCGCTACCAGCCCTTTCCTCCTCGCTAAGCCCAAACACCTCAGTCTGCTACCAGCCCTTTCCTCCTCGCTAAGCCCAAACACCTCAGTCCGCTACCAGCCCTTTCCTCCTCGCGAGGCCCAAACACCTCAGTCTGCTACCAGCCCTTTCCTCCTCGCTAAGCCCAAACACCTCAGTCCGCTACCAGCCCTTTCCTCCTCGCTAAGCCCAAACACCTCAGTCCGCTACCAGCCCTTTCCTCCTCGCTAAGCCCAAACACCTCAGTCCCCTACCAGCCCTTTCCTCCTCGCGAGGCCCAAACACCTCAGTCCGCTACCAGCCCTTTCCTCCTCGCTAAGCCCAAACACCTCAGTCCCCTACCAGCCCTTTCCTCCTCGCGAGGCCCAAACACCTCAGTCTGCTACCAGCCCTTTCCTCCTGTCGAAGCCCAAACACCTCAGTCTGCTACCAGCCCTTTCCTCCTCGCTAAGCCCAAACACCTCAGTCTGCTACCAGCCCTTTCCTCCTCGCGAAGCCCAAACACCTCAGTCCCCTACCAGCCCTTTCCTCCTCGCTAAGCCCAAACACCTCAGTCTGCTACCAGCCCTTTCCTCCTCGCTAAGCCCAAACACCTCAGTCCGCTACCAGCCCTTTCCTCCTCGCGAAGCCCAAACACCTCAGTCTGCTACCAGCCCTTTCCTCCTCGCGAAGCCCAAACACCTCAGTCTGCTACCAGCCCTTTCCTCCTCGCGAAGCCCAAACACCTCAGTCTGCTACCAGCCCTTTCCTCCTCGCTAAGCCCAAACACCTCAGTCCGCTACCAGCCCTTTCCTCCTCGCGAAGCCCAAACACCTCAGTCTGCTACCAGCCCTTTCCTCCTCGCTAAGCCCAAACACCTCAGTCTGCTACCAGCCCTTTCCTCCTCGCTAAGCCCAAACACCTCAGTCTGCTACCAGCCCTTTCCTCCTGTCGAAGCCCAAACACCTCAGTCCGCTACCAGCCCTTTCCTCCTCGCTAAGCCCAAACACCTCAGTCCGCTACCAGCCCTTTCCTCCTCGCGAGGCCCAAACACCTCAGTCCGCTACCAGCCCTTTCCTCCTCGCGAAGCCCAAACACCTCAGTCCGCTACCAGCCCTTTCCTCCTCGCGAAGCCCAAACACCTCAGTCCGCTACCAGCCCTTTCCTCCTCGCTAAGCCCAAACACCTCAGTCCGCTACCAGCCCTTTCCTCCTCGCTAAGCCCAAACACCTCAGTCCGCTACCAGCCCTTTCCTCCTCGCTAAGCCCAAACACCTCAGTCCACTACCAGCCCTTTCCTCCTCGCTAAACCCAAACACCTCAGTCCGCTACCAGCCCTTTCCTCCTCGCGAAGCCCAAACACCTCAGTCCGCTACCAGCCCTTTCCTCCTCGCGAAGCCCAAACACCTCAGTCCGCTACCAGCCCTTTCCTCCTCGCTAAGCCCAAACACCTCAGTCTGTTACCAGCCCTTTCCTCCTGTCGAAGCCCAAACACCTCAGTCTGCTACCAGCCCTTTCCTCCTCGCTAAGCCCAAACACCTCAGTCCACTACCAGCCCTTTCCTCGCGAAGCCCAAACACCTCAGTCCGCTACCAGCCCTTTCCTCCTGTCGAAGCCCAAACACCTCAGTCCGCTACCAGCCCTTTCCTCCTCGCTAAGCCCAAACACCTCAGTCCACTACCAGCCCTTTCCTCCTCGCGAAGCCCAAACACCTCAGTCTGCTACCAGCCCTTTCCTCGCGAAGCCCAAACACCTCAGTCTGCTACCAGCCCTTTCCTCCTCGCTAAGCCCAAACACCTCAGTCTGCTACCAGCCCTTTCCTCCTCGCTAAGCCCAAGCACCTCAGTCTGCTACCAGCCCTTTCCTCCTGTCGAAGCCCAAACACCTCAGTCCGCTACCAGCCCTTTCCTCCTCGCGAAGCCCAAACACCTCAGTCTGCTACCAGCCCTTTCCTCCTCGCGAGGCCCAAACACCTCAGTCTGCTACCAGCCCTTTCCTCGCGAAGCCCAAACACCTCAGTCTGCTACCAGCCCTTTCCTCCTCGCTAAGCCCAAACACCTCAGTCCGCTACCAGCCCTTTCCTCCTCGCTAAGCCCAAACACCTCAGTCTGCTACCAGCCCTTTCCTCCTCGCTAAGCCCAAACACCTCAGTCTGCTACCAGCCCTTTCCTCCTCGCGAGGCCCAAACACCTCAGTCCGCTACCAGCCCTTTCCTCCTCGCTAAGCCCAAACACCTCAGTCCGCTACCAGCCCTTTCCCTCGCGAAGCCCAAACACCTCAGTCTGCTACCAGCCCTTTCCTCCTCGCTAAGCCCAAACACCTCAGTCCGCTACCAGCCCTTTCCTCCTGTCGAAGCCCAAACACCTCAGTCCGCTACCAGCCCTTTCCTCCTCGCGAAGCCCAAACACCTCAGTCTGCTACCAGCCCTTTCCTCCTCGCTAAGCCCAAACACCTCAGTCCGCTACCAGCCCTTTCCTCCTCGCTAAGCCCAAACACCTCAGTCTGCTACCAGCCCTTTCCTCCTCGCGAGGCCCAAACACCTCAGTCTGCTACCAGCCCTTTCCTCCTCGCTAAGCCCAAACACCTCAGTCTGCTACCAGCCCTTTCCTCCTCGCTAAGCCCAAACACCTCAGTCCGCTACCAGCCCTTTCCTCCTCGCTGAGCCCAAACACCTCAGTCCGCTACCAGCCCTTTCCTCCTGTCGAAGCCCAAACACCTCAGTCTGCTACCAGCCCTTTCCTCCTCGCTAAGCCCAAACACCTCAGTCTGCTACCAGCCCTTTCCTCGCGAAGCCCAAACACCTCAGTCCGCTTCCAGCCCTTTCCTCGCGAAGCCCAAACACCTCAGTCCGCTACCAGCCCTTTCCTCCTCGCGAGGCCCAAACACCTCAGTCCGCTACCAGCCCTTTCCTCCTCGCTAAGCCCAAACACCTCAGTCCGCTACCAGCCCTTTCCTCCTCGCTAAGCCCAAACACCTCAGTCCGCTACCAGCCCTTTCCTCGCGAAGCCCAAACACCTCAGTCTGCTACCAGCCCTTTCCTCCTCGCTAAGCCCAAACACCTCAGTCCGCTACCAGCCCTTTCCTCCTCGCTAAGCCCAAACACCTCAGTCCGCTACCAGCCCTTTCCTCCTCGCTGAGCCCAAACACCTCAGTCCGCTACCAGCCCTTTCCTCCTCGCTAAGCCCAAACACCTCAGTCGGCTACCAGCCCTTTCCTCCTCGCGAAGCCCAAACACCTCAGTCCGCTACCAGCCCTTTCCTCCTCGCTAAGCCCAAACACCTCAGTCCGCTACCAGCCCTTTCCTCCTCGCGAGGCCCAAACACCTCAGTCTGCTACCAGCCCTTTCCTCCTCGCTAAGCCCAAACACCTCAGTCCGCTACCAGCCCTTTCCTCCTCGCGAGGCCCAAACACCTCAGTCCGCTACCAGCCCTTTCCTCCTCGCTAAGCCCAAACACCTCAGTCCGCTACCAGCCCTTTCCTCCTCGCTAAGCCCAAACACCTCAGTCTGCTACCAGCCCTTTCCTCCTCGCTAAGCCCAAACACCTCAGTCCGCTACCAGCCCTTTCCTCCTCGCGAGGCCCAAACACCTCAGTCCGCTACCAGCCCTTTCCTCCTCGCTAAGCCCAAACACCTCAGTCTGCTACCAGCCCTTTCCTCCTCGCTAAGCCCAAACACCTCAGTCCGCTACCAGCCCTTTCCTCCTCGCTAAGCCCAAACACCTCAGTCCGCTACCAGCCCTTTCCTCCTCGCGAAGCCCAAACACCTCAGTCCGCTACCAGCCCTTTCCTCCTGTCGAAGCCCAAACACCTCAGTCTGCTACCAGCCCTTTCCTCCTCGCGAAGCCCAAACACCTCAGTCTGCTACCAGCCCTTTCCTCCTCGCTAAGCCCAAACACCTCAGTCCGCTACCAGCCCTTTCCTCCTCGCGAAGCCCAAACACCTCAGTCCGCTACCAGCCCTTTCCTCCTGTCGAAGCCCAAACACCTCAGTCTGCTACCAGCCCTTTCCTCCTCGCGAGGCCCAAACACCTCAGTCCGCTACCAGCCCTTTCCTCCTCGCGAGGCCCAAACACCTCAGTCCGCTACCAGCCCTTTCCTCCTCGCTAAGCCCAAACACCTCAGTCTGCTACCAGCCCTTTCCTCCTCGCTAAGCCCAAACACCTCAGTCTGCTACCAGCCCTTTCCTCCTCGCTAAGCCCAAACACCTCAGTCCGCTACCAGCCCTTTCCTCCTCGCGAAGCCCAAACACCTCAGTCCGCTACCAGCCCTTTCCTCCTCGCGAGGCCCAAACACCTCAGTCCACTACCAGCCCTTTCCTCCTCGCTAAGCCCAAACACCTCAGTCTGCTACCAGCCCTTTCCTCCTGTCGAAGCCCAAACACCTCAGTCCGCTACCAGCCCTTTCCTCCTCGCGAGGCCCAAACACCTCAGTCCGCTACCAGCCCTTTCCTCCTCGCTAAGCCCAAACACCTCAGTCTGCTACCAGCCCTTTCCTCCTCGCTAAGCCCAAACACCTCAGTCCGCTACCAGCCCTTTCCTCGCGAAGCCCAAACACCTCAGTCCGCTACCAGCCCTTTCCTCGCGAAGCCCAAACACCTCAGTCTGCTACCAGCCCTTTCCTCCTCGCGAGGCCCAAACACCTCAGTCTGCTACCAGCCCTTTCCTCCTCGCTAAGCCCAAACACCTCAGTCTGCTACCAGCCCTTTCCTCCTCGCGAAGCCCAAACACCTCAGTCTGCTACCAGCCCTTTCCTCCTCGCTAAGCCCAAACACCTCAGTCCCCTACCAGCCCTTTCCTCCTCGCTAAGCCCAAACACCTCAGTCTGCTACCAGCCCTTTCCTCCTCGCTAAGCCCAAACACCTCAGTCCGCTACCAGCCCTTTCCTCCTCGTGATGCCCAAACACCTCAGTCCGCTACCAGCCCTTTCCTCGCGAAGCCCAAACACCTCAGTCCGCTACCAGCCCTTTCCTCGCGAAGCCCAAACACCTCAGTCTGCTACCAGCCCTTTCCTCCTCGCGAAGCCCAAACACCTCAGTCTGCTACCAGCCCTTTCCTCCTCGCGAAGCCCAAACACCTCAGTCCGCTACCAGCCCTTTCCTCCTCGCTAAGCCCAAACACCTCAGTCCGCTACCAGCCCTTTCCTCCTCGCTAAGCCCAAACACCTCAGTCTGCTACCAGCCCTTTCCTCCTCGCTAAGCCCAAACACCTCAGTCCGCTACCAGCCCTTTCCTCCTCGCGAGGCCCAAACACCTCAGTCTGCTACCAGCCCTTTCCTCCTCGCTAAGCCCAAACACCTCAGTCCGCTACCAGCCCTTTCCTCCTCGCTAAGCCCAAACACCTCAGTCCGCTACCAGCCCTTTCCTCCTCGCTAAGCCCAAACACCTCAGTCCCCTACCAGCCCTTTCCTCCTCGCGAGGCCCAAACACCTCAGTCCGCTACCAGCCCTTTCCTCCTCGCTAAGCCCAAACACCTCAGTCCCCTACCAGCCCTTTCCTCCTCGCGAGGCCCAAACACCTCAGTCTGCTACCAGCCCTTTCCTCCTGTCGAAGCCCAAACACCTCAGTCTGCTACCAGCCCTTTCCTCCTCGCTAAGCCCAAACACCTCAGTCTGCTACCAGCCCTTTCCTCCTCGCGAAGCCCAAACACCTCAGTCCCCTACCAGCCCTTTCCTCCTCGCTAAGCCCAAACACCTCAGTCTGCTACCAGCCCTTTCCTCCTCGCTAAGCCCAAACACCTCAGTCCGCTACCAGCCCTTTCCTCCTCGCGAAGCCCAAACACCTCAGTCTGCTACCAGCCCTTTCCTCCTCGCTAAGCCCAAACACCTCAGTCTGCTACCAGCCCTTTCCTCCTCGCTAAGCCCAAACACCTCAGTCCGCTACCAGCCCTTTCCTCCTCGCGAAGCCCAAACACCTCAGTCTGCTACCAGCCCTTTCCTCCTCGCTAAGCCCAAACACCTCAGTCTGCTACCAGCCCTTTCCTCCTCGCTAAGCCCAAACACCTCAGTCTGCTACCAGCCCTTTCCTCCTGTCGAAGCCCAAACACCTCAGTCCGCTACCAGCCGTTTCCTCCTCGCTAAGCCCAAACACCTCAGTCCGCTACCAGCCCTTTCCTCCTCGCGAGGCCCAAACACCTCAGTCCGCTACCAGCCCTTTCCTCCTCGCGAAGCCCAAACACCTCAGTCCGCTACCAGCCCTTTCCTCCTCGCGAAGCCCAAACACCTCAGTCCGCTACCAGCCCTTTCCTCCTCGCTAAGCCCAAACACCTCAGTCTGCTACCAGCCCTTTCCTCCTCGCGAAGCCCAAACACCTCAGTCCGCTACCAGCCCTTTCCTCCTCGCTAAGCCCAAACACCTCAGTCTGCTACCAGCCCTTTCCTCCTGTCGAAGCCCAAACACCTCAGTCTGCTACCAGCCCTTTCCTCCTCGCTAAGCCCAAACACCTCAGTCCACTACCAGCCCTTTCCTCGCGAAGCCCAAACACCTCAGTCCGCTACCAGCCCTTTCCTCCTGTCGAAGGCCAAACACCTCAGTCCGCTACCAGCCCTTTCCTCCTCGCTAAGCCCAAACACCTCAGTCCGCTACCAGCCCTTTCCTCCTCGCTAAGCCCAAACACCTCAGTCTGCTACCAGCCCTTTCCTCCTGTCGAAGCCCAAACACCTCAGTCCGCTACCAGCCCTTTCCTCCTCGCGAAGCCCAAACACCTCAGTCCGCTACCAGCCCTTTCCTCGCGAAGCCCAAACACCTCAGTCCGCTGCCAGCCCTTTCCTCCTCGCTAAGCCCAAACACCTCAGTCCGCTACCAGCCCTTTCCTCCTCGCTAAGCCCAAACACCTCAGTCCGCTACCAGCCCTTTCCTCCTCGCTAAGCCCAAACACCTCAGTCCGCTACCAGCCCTTTCCTCCTCGCTAAGCCCAAACACCTCAGTCCGCTACCAGCCCTTTCCTCCTCGCTAAGCCCAAACACCTCAGTCTGCTACCAGCCCTTTCCTCCTGGCTAAGCCCAAACACCTCAGTCCGCTACCAGCCCTTTCCTCCTCGCGAAGCCCAAACACCTCAGTCTGCTACCAGCCCTTTCCTCCTCGCGAGGCCCAAACACCTCAGTCTGCTACCAGCCCTTTCCTCGCGAAGCCCAAACACCTCAGTCTGCTACCAGCCCTTTCCTCCTCGCTAAGCCCAAACACCTCAGTCTGCTACCAGCCCTTTCCTCCTCGCTAAGCCCAAACACCTCAGTCTGCTACCAGCCCTTTCCTCCTCGCTAAGCCCAAGCACCTCAGTCTGCTACCAGCCCTTTCCTCCTGTCGAAGCCCAAACACCTCAGTCCGCTACCAGCCCTTTCCTCCTCGCTAAGCCCAAACACCTCAGTCTGCTACCAGCCCTTTCCTCCTCGCTAAGCCCAAACACCTCAGTCCGCTACCAGCCCTTTCCTCGCGAAGCCCAAACACCTCAGTCTGCTACCAGCCCTTTCCTCCTCACTAAGCCCAAACACCTCAGTCCGCTACCAGCCCTTTCCTCCTCGCTAAGCCCAAACACCTCAGTCTGCTACCAGCCCTTTCCTCCTCGCTAAGCCCAAACACCTCAGTCTGCTACCAGCCCTTTCCTCCTCGCGAGGCCCAAACACCTCAGTCCGCTACCAGCCCTTTCCTCCTCGCTAAGCCCAAACACCTCAGTCCGCTACCAGCCCTTTCCTCGCGAAGCCCAAACACCTCAGTCTGCTACCAGCCCTTTCCTCCTCGCTAAGCCCAAACACCTCAGTCCGCTACCAGCCCTTTCCTCCTGTCGAAGCCCAAACACCTCAGTCCGCTACCAGCCCTTTCCTCCTCGCGAAGCCCAAACACCTCAGTCTGCTACCAGCCCTTTCCTCCTCGCTAAGCCCAAACACCTCAGTCCGCTACCAGCCCTTTCCTCCTCGCTAAGCCCAAACACCTCAGTCTGCTACCAGCCCTTTCCTCCTCGCGAGGCCCAAACACCTCAGTCTGCTACCAGCCCTTTCCTCCTCGCTAAGCCCAAACACCTCAGTCTGCTACCAGCCCTTTCCTCCTCGCTAAGCCCAAACACCTCAGTCCGCTACCAGCCCTTTCCTCCTCGCTGAGCCCAAACACCTCAGTCCGCTACCAGCCCTTTCCTCCTGTCGAAGCCCAAACACCTCAGTCTGCTACCAGCCCTTTCCTCCTCGCTAAGCCCAAACACCTCAGTCTGCTACCAGCCCTTTCCTCGCGAAGCCCAAACACCTCAGTCCGCTTCCAGCCCTTTCCTCGCGAAGCCCAAACACCTCAGTCCGCTACCAGCCCTTTCCTCCTCGCGAGGCCCAAACACCTCAGTCCGCTACCAGCCCTTTCCTCCTCGCTAAGCCCAAACACCTCAGTCCGCTACCAGCCCTTTCCTCCTCGCTAAGCCCAAACACCTCAGTCCGCTACCAGCCCTTTCCTCGCGAAGCCCAAACACCTCAGTCTGCTACCAGCCCTTTCCTCCTCGCTAAGCCCAAACACCTCAGTCCGCTACCAGCCCTTTCCTCCTCGCTAAGCCCAAACACCTCAGTCCGCTACCAGCCCTTTCCTCCTCGCTGAGCCCAAACACCTCAGTCCGCTACCAGCCCTTTCCTCCTCGCTAAGCCCAAACACCTCAGTCGGCTACCAGCCCTTTCCTCCTCGCGAAGCCCAAACACCTCAGTCCGCTACCAGCCCTTTCCTCCTCGCTAAGCCCAAACACCTCAGTCCGCTACCAGCCCTTTCCTCCTCGCGAGGCCCAAACACCTCAGTCTGCTACCAGCCCTTTCCTCCTCGCTAAGCCCAAACACCTCAGTCCGCTACCAGCCCTTTCCTCCTCGCGAGGCCCAAACACCTCAGTCCGCTACCAGCCCTTTCCTCCTCGCTAAGCCCAAACACCTCAGTCCGCTACCAGCCCTTTCCTCCTCGCTAAGCCCAAACACCTCAGTCTGCTACCAGCCCTTTCCTCCTCGCTAAGCCCAAACACCTCAGTCCGCTACCAGCCCTTTCCTCCTCGCGAGGCCCAAACACCTCAGTCCGCTACCAGCCCTTTCCTCCTCGCTAAGCCCAAACACCTCAGTCTGCTACCAGCCCTTTCCTCCTCGCTAAGCCCAAACACCTCAGTCCGCTACCAGCCCTTTCCTCCTCGCTAAGCCCAAACACCTCAGTCCGCTACCAGCCCTTTCCTCCTCGCTAAGCCCAAACACCTCAGTCCGCTACCAGCCCTTTCCTCCTGTCGAAGCCCAAACACCTCAGTCCACTACCAGCCCTTTCCTCCTCGTGAAGTCCATCGCTTCCTCGGGCGAATCAAAGTAGAAGTGTGTTCTTCGTGTGTAACCCAAAGATGGGCTGGGTACAAAAATCCCAAACTTTACCTTCTTCTTAAAAAGTATTGATTTTATCTGGTTGAATCCTGCTCTTCTCCTGGCCACGTCCGCGCTCAGATCCTGATATATACGCAGGACACTGTTCTCCCATTTACAGCTCCGTGTCTGACTGGCCCACCGTAGAATGCACTCCAGGGCACGCGTGTTCGCACATTTGAGGGGACTACAGGCAGACGTGGCAATGTTGCAGGAGACGCACCTTAAAGTAACTGACCAGGTCAGACTAAGGAAGGGATGGATCGGACAGGTTTTCCACTCGGGGGTGGACGCTAAGACTAGAGGGGGTCACGATCCTGATTAATAAACGAGTGTCATTCGAAGCGGGAAGAATAGTTGCAGACATGGGGGGTCAGTACATTATGGTCAGTGGGAATCGCCGGAATGTGGCGACTAGGGGCTTTTCACAGTAACTTCATTGAAGCCTACTCGTGACAATAAGCAATTTTCATTTCATTCTCTTGGTACTTGTGGAATCCCACCACCATTGCTCTTGGGGGGAGGGGGGGGCTCACCCACACCCAGCTTCCTCGCTAGCGCTCTGTGCCCTCTGTCCACCAATAAGGGTCGGGAGAATGTCCCCTCCCCCAGCAGCTTCTCAAACATAGCCGCTATGTATGCCCCAGAATCCATTCCTTCGGATCCCTCCGGGAGACCCCGATTCTCAGGTTCTGCCAGCGGGACCTGTTCTCTAGATCCTCCACCTTCTCCTGGAGCCTTTTCTGTTGGTCTCTCAACATTCCCACCTCCAACTCCACTGCAACTTAGTGTTCCTCCTGCTCAGTCAGTGCCTTCTCCACTTTCTGGATCTCCTGATCTTGAGCATCCAGTCTGAGTTCCAGTCGCGCAATCGCATCCTTAATCGGGTCCAAACATTCCTGTTTCTGCTTGGCAAAACCCTCCTCTATAAACTGCATCAACTGCTCCATCGACCGCTGGGTCGACAAGGCAGAACTCTGGTCCTCTGCCATGCTTTCTCCCGTTGCAGCCTCAGCCCCCAACCCTTCTCCTTCGTCTATTTCTTCCTTTACGAGTACTCCTGGTCCGCTTCTCCATGCACTGATGTAGGATTCCTTTTCACAATTGCGTCTAACATCAATTTTCCACTTCAAATCCGACACAAAATCGGGGAAAAAGATTCAAAGTTCCGACTCGAGCGCGAACCACCAAATGTGTGACCTACTCCTTCATAGTAGCCACCGGAAGTCCCAAGAGCATCCTACTTAAGCTCACACTTCCACCCTATCCGCGTAACCCAGAAACCCCACTTAAGCTTTTATGGACACTAAGGGCAATTTAGCATGGCCGATCCACCAAACCCGCACATCCTTGGACTGTGGGAGGAAACCGGAGCACCCAGAGGAAACCCACACATACACAGAGAGAAAATGCAGACTCCACACATATAAAACACTGATTAGACCACAACTGCGCTTCAGGTACATATAAGATTGGGGAGAACACATCTGTACATCAGGTATACGTGACACTGATGAGACCACACCTGTGTTTCAGGTGTATATAACACTGATTAGACCACACCTGTGTTTCAGGTGTATATAATACTGATTAGACCACACCTGTGTTTCAGGTGTACATAACACTGACGAGACCACACCTGTGTTTGAGGTGTATATAACGCTGATTAGACCACACCTGTGTTTCAGGTATATATAACACTGATTAGACCACACCTGTGTTTCAGGTGTATATAACACTGATTAGACCACACCTGAGTTTCAGGTATATATAACGCTGACTAGACCACACCTGTGTTTCAGGTATATATAACGCTGATTAGACCCACCTGTGTTTCAGGTATATATAACACTGATTAGACCACACCTGTGTTTCAGGTGTATATAACACTGATTAGACCACACCTGTGTTTCAGGCGTATATAACACTGATTAGAACTCACCTGTGTTTCAGGCGTATATAACACTGATTAGACCACACCTGTGTTTCAGGTGTATATAACACTGATTAGACCACACCTGTGTTTCAGGTATATATAACGCTGATTAGACCACACCTGTGTTTCAGGTGTTCATAACACTGACTAGACCACACCTGTGTTTCAGGTGTATATAACGCTGATTAGACCACACCTGTGTTTCAGGTATATATAACACTGATTAGACCACACCTGTGTTTCAGGTATATATAACACTGATTAGACCACACCTGTGTTTCAGGTATTGAAAACACTGATTATACCACACCTGTGTTTCAGGTGTATATAATGCTGATTAGACCACATCTGTGTTTCAGGTGTATATAACACTGATTAGAACACACCTGTGTTTCAGATACATATAACACTGATTAGACCACACCTGTGTTTAAGGTGAATATAACGCTGATTACACCACACCTGTGTTTCAGATACACACAACGCTGATTAGACCACACCTGTGTTTCAAGTATTGAAAACACTGATTAGACTACACCTGTGTTTCAGGTATATATAACACTGATTAGACCGCACCTGTGTTTCAGGTGTATATAATGCTGATTAGACCACACCTGTGATTCAGATATTGAAAACACTGATTAGACCACACCTGTGTTTCAGGTATTGAAAACACTGATTAGACACACCTGTGTTTCAGATACATATAACACTCATTAGACCACACCTGTGTTTCAGGTATTGAAAACACTGATTAGACCAAACCTGTGTTTCAGGTATTGAAAACACTGATTAGACAACACCTGTGTTTCAGATACATATAACACTGATTAGACCACACCTGTGTTTCAGATATATATAACACTGATTAGACCGCACCTGCGTTTCAGGTGTATTCAACACTGATTAGACTACACCTGTGTTTCAAGTGTATATAACACTAACTAGACCACACCTGTGTTTCAGATGCATATCACACTGATTAGACCACACCTGTGTTTCAGGTATTGAAAACACTGATTATACCACACCTGTGTTTCAGGTGTATATAATGCTGATTAGACCACATCTGTGTTTCAGGTGTATATAACACTGATTAGAACACACCTGTGTTTCAGATACATATAACACTGATTAGACCACACCTGTGTTTAAGGTGAATATAACGCTGATTACACCACACCTGTGTTTCAGATACACACAACGCTGATTAGACCACACCTGTGTTTCAGGTATTGAAAACACTGATTAGACCACACCTGTGTTTCAGGTATATATAACACTGATTAGACCGCACCTGTGTTTCAGGTGTATATAATGCTGATTAGACCACACCTGTGATTCAGATATTGAAAACACTGATTAGACCACACCTGTGTTTCAGGTATTGAAAACACTGATTAGACACACCTGTGTTTCAGATACATATAACACTGATTAGACCACACCTGTGTTTCAGGTATTGAAAACACTGATTAGACCAAACCTGTGTTTCAGGTATTGAAAACACTGATTAGACAACACCTGTGTTTCAGATACATATAACACTGATTAGACCACACCTGTGTTTCAGATATATATAACACTGATTAGACCGCACCTGCGTTTCAGGTGTATTCAACACTGATTAGACTACACCTGTGTTTCAAGTGTATATAACACTAACTAGACCACACCTGTGTTTCAGATACATATAACACCGATTAGACCACACCTGTGTTTCAGGTGTATATATAACACTGATTAGACCACACCTGTGTTTCAGGTATATATAACGCTGATTAGACCACACCTGTGTTTCAGGTGTATATAACACTGACTAGACCACACCTGTGTTTCAGGTATATATAACACTGATTGGACCACACCTGTGTTTCAGGTATATATAACACTGATTTGACCGCACCTGTGTTTCAGGTATATATAACACTGATTAGACCACACCTGTGCTTCAGGTACACATGATACTGATTAGACCACACCTGTGTTTCAGGTGTTTATATCACTGATTAGACCACACCTGTGTCTCAGATACATATTACACTGATTAGACCACACCTGTGTTTCAGGTATTGAAAACACTGATTGTACCACACCTGTGTTTCAGGTGTATATAATGCTGATTAGACCACATCTGTGTTTCAGGTATATATAACACTGATTAGACCACACCTGTGTTTCAGGTGTACATAACACTGATTAGACCACACCTGTGTTTCAGGTGTATATAACACTGATTAGACCACACCTGTGTTTCAGGTATTGAAAACACTGATTAGACCACACCTGTGTTTCAGATATTGAAAACACTGATTAGACCACACCTGTGTTTCAGGTATTGAAAACACTGATTAGACCACACCTGTGTTTCAGATACATATAACACTGATTAGACAACACCTGTGTTTCAGGTATTGAAAACACTGATTAGACACACCTGTGTTTCAGGTGTATATAACACTGATTAGAACACATCTGTGTTTCAGATACATATAACACTGATTAGACCACACCTGTGTTTAAGGTGAATATAACGCTGATTACACCACACCTGTGTTTCAGATACACACAACGCTGATTAGACCACACCTGTGTTTCAAGTATTGAAAACACTGATTAGACTACACCTGTGTTTCAGGGATCAACACTGATTAGACCGCACCTGTGTTTCAGGTGTATATAATGCTGATTAGACCACACCTGTGATTCAGATATTGAAAACACTGATTAGACCACACCTGTGTTTCAGGTATTGAAAACACTGATTAGACACACCTGTGTTTCAGATACATATAACACTCATTAGACCACACCTGTGTTTCAGGTATTGAAAACACTGATTAGACCAAACCTGTGTTTCAGGTATTGAAAACACTGATTAGACAACACCTGTGTTTCAGATACATATAACACTGATTAGACCACACCTGTGTTTCAGATATATATAACACTGATTAGACCACACCTGCGTTTCAGGTGTATTCAACACTGATTAGACTACACCTGTGTTTCAAGTGTATATAACACTAACTAGACCACACCTGTGTTTCAGATACAAATAACACCGATTAGACCACACCTGTGTTTCAGGTGTATATATAACACTGATTAGACCACACCTGTGTTTCAGGTATATATAACGCTGATTAGGACCACACCTGTGTTTCAGGTGTATATAACACTGACTAGACCACACCTGTGTTTCAGGTATATATAACACTGATTGGACCACACCTGTGTTTCAGGTATATATAACACTGATTTGACCGCACCTGTGTTTCAGGTATATATAACACTGATTAGACCACACCTGTGTTTCAGGTATATATAACGCTGATTAGACCACACCTGTGTTTCAGGTGTATATAACACTGACTAGACCACACCTGTGTTTCAGGTATATATAACACTGATTGGACCACACCTGTGTTTCAGGTATATATAACACTGATTTGACCGCACCTGTGTTTCAGGTGTTTATATCACTGATTAGACCACACCTGTGTCTCAGATACATATTACACTGATTAGACCACACCTGTGTTTCAGGTATTGAAAACACTGATTATACCACACCTGTGTTTCAGGTGTATATAATGCTGATTAGACCACATCTGTGTTTCAGGTATATATAACACTGATTAGACCACACCTGTGTTTCAGGTGTACATAACACTGATTAGACCACACCTGTGTTTCAGGTGTATATAACACTGATTAGACCACACCTGTGTTTCAGGTATTGAAAACACTGATTAGACCACACCTGTGTTTCAGGTATTGAAAACACTGATTAGACCACACCTGTGTTTCAGGTATTGAAAACACTGATTAGACCACACCTGTGTTTCAGATACATATAACACTGATTAGACCACACCTGTGTTTCAGGTATTGAAAACACTGATTAGACCACACCTGTGTTTCAGGTATTGAAAACACTGATTAGACCACACCTGTGTTTCAGGTATTGAAAACACTGATTTGACCACACCTGTGTTTCAGATACATATAACACTGATTAGACCACACCTGCGTTTCAGGTTTATTCAACACTGATTAGACTACACCTGTGTTTCAGGTGTATATAACACTAACTAGACCACACCTGTGTTTCAGATACATATAACACTGATTGGACCACACCTGTGTTTCAGGTATATATAACGCTGATTAGACCACACCTGTGTTTCAGGTATATATAACACTGACTAGACCACACCTGTGTTTCAGGTATATGTAACACTGATTAGACCACACCTGTGTTTCAGGTATATATAACACTGATTAGACCGCACCTGTGTTTCAGGTATATATAACACTGATTAGACCACACCTGTGCTTCAGGTATACATGACACTGATTAGACCACACCTGTGTTTCAGGTGTATATAACACTGATTAGACCACACCTGTGTTTCAGGTATTGAAAACACTGATTATACCACACCTGTGTTTCAGGTGTATATAACACTGATTAGACCACACCTGTGTTTCAGGTGTATATAACACTGATTAGACCACACCTGTGTTACAGGTGTACATAACACTGATTAGACCACCTGTGTTTCAGGTGCATATAACACTGATTAGACCACACCTGTGTTTCAGGTATATATAACACTGATTAGACCGCACCTGTGTTTCAGGTATATATAACACTGATTAGACCACACCTGTGTTTCAGGTATATATAACACTGATTGGACCACACCTGTGTTTCAGGTATATATAACACTGATTTGACCGCACCTGTGTTTCAGGTATATATAACACTGATTAGACCACACCTGTGTTTCAGGTATATATAACGCTGATTAGACCACACCTGTGTTTCAGGTGTATATAACACTGACTAGACCACACCTGTGTTTCAGGTATATATAACACTGATTGGACCACACCTGTGTTTCAGGTATATATAACACTGATTAGACCACACCTGTGTTTCAGGTGTATATATCACTGATTAGACCACACCTGTGTTTCAGATACATATAACACTGATTAGACCACACCTGTGTTTCAGGTATTGAAAACACTGATTATACCACACCTGTGTTTCAGGTGTATATAATGCTGATTAGACCACACCTGTGTTTCAGGTATATATAACACTGATTAGACCACACCTGTGTTTCAGGTGTATATAACACTGATTAGACCACACCTGTGTTTCAGGTGTATATAACACTGATTAGACCACACCTGTGTTTCAGGTATTGAAAACACTGATTAGACCACACCTGTGTTTCAGATATTGAAAACACTGATTAGACCACACCTGTGTTTCAGGTATTGAAAACACTGATTAGACCACACCTGTGTTTCAGATACATATAACACTGATTAGACCACACCTGTGTTTCAGGTATTGAAAACACTGATTAGACCACACCTGTGTTTCAGGTATTGAAAACACTGATTAGACCACACCTGTGTTTCAGGTATTGAAAACACTGATTAGACCACACCTGTGTTTCAGGTACATATAACACTGATTAGACCACACCTGCGTTTCAGGTTTATTCAACACTGATTAGACTACACCTGTGTTTCAGGTGTATATAACACTAACTAGACCACACCTGTGTTTCAGATACATATAACACTGATTGGACCACACCTGTGTTTCAGGTATATATAACACTGATTAGACCACACCTGTGTTTCAGGTATATATAACACTGACTAGACCACACCTGTGTTTCAGGTATATGTAACACTGATTAGACCACACCTGTGTTTCAGGTATATATAACACTGATTAGACCGCACCTGTGTTTCAGGTATATATAACACTGATTAGACCACACCTGTGCTTCAGGTATACATGACACTGATTAGAACACACCTGTGTTTCAGGTGTATATAACACTGATTAGACCACACCTGTGTTTCAGGTATTGAAAACACTGATTATACCACACCTGTGTTTCAGGTGTATATAACACTGATTAGACCACACCTGTGTTTCAGGTGTATATAACACTGATTAGACCACACCTGTGTTACAGGTGTACATAACACTGATTAGACCACCTGTGTTTCAGGTGCATATAACACTGATTAGACCACACCTGTGTTTCAGGTATTGAAAACACTGATTAGACCACACCTGTGTTTCAGATACATATAACACTGATTAGACCACACCTGCGTTTCAGGTTTATTCAACACTGATTAGACTACACCTGTGTTTCAGGTGTATATAACACTAACTAGACCACACCTGCGTTTCAGATACATATAACACTGATTGGACCACACCTGTGTTTCAGGTATATATAACGCTGATTAGACCACACCTGTGTTTCAGGTATATATAACACTGACTAGACCACACCTGTGTTTCAGGTATATGTAACACTGATTAGACCACACCTGTGTTTCATGTATATATAACACTGATTAGACCGCACCTGTGTTTCAGGTATATATAACACTGATTAGACCACACCTGTGCTTCAGGTATACATGACACTGATTAGAACACACCTGTGTTTCAGGTGTATATAACACTGATTAGACCACACCTGTGTTTCAGGTATTGAAAACACTGATTATACCACACCTGTGTTTCAGGTGTATATAACACTGATTAGACCACACCTGTGTTTCAAGTGTATATAACACTGATTAGACCACACCTGTGTTACAGGTGTACATAACACTGATTAGACCACCTGTGTTTCAGGTGCATATAACACTGATTAGACCACACCTGTGTTTCAGGTATTGAAAACACTGATTAGACCACACCTGTGTTTCAGATATTGAAAACACTGATTAGACAACACCTGTGTTTCAGGTATTGAAAACACTGATTGGACAACACCTGTGTTTCAGGTATTGAAAACACTGATTAGACAACACCTGTGTTTCAGGTATTGAAAACACTGATTAGACCACACCTTAGTTTCAGATACATATAACACTGATTAGACCACACCTGTGTTTCTGGTGTATATAACACTGACTAGACCACACCTGTGTTTTAGATACATATAACACTGATTAGACCACAGCTGTGTTTCAGGTATATATAACACTGATTAGACCACATCTGTGTTTCAGGTGTATATAACACTGATTAGGCCACACCTGTGTTTCAGGTGTATATAACACTGATTAGACCACACCTGTGTTTCAGGTGTATATAACACTGACTAGACCACACCTGTGTTTCAGGTATATATAACACTGATTAGACCACACCTGTGTTTCAGGTGTGTATAACACTGATTAGAACGCACCTGTGTTTCAGGTATATATAACACTGATTAGACCACACCTGTGTTTCAGATACATATAACACTGATTAGACCACACCTGTGTTTCAGGTGTATATAACGCTGATTAGACCACACCTGTGTTTCAGATACACACAACGCTGATTAGACCACAACTGTGTTTCAGGTATTGAAAACACTGATTAGACCGCACCTGTGTTTCGGGTGTATATAATGCTGATTAGACCACACCTATGTTTCAGGTATTGAAAACACTGATTAGACCACACCTGTGTTCCAGATATTGAAAACACTGATTAGACCACACCTGTGTTGCAGGTATTGAAAACACTGATTAGACCACATCTGTGTTTCAGATACATTTCACACTGATTATACCACACCTGTGTTTCAGGTATTGAAAACACTGATTAGACCACACCTGTGTTTCAGGTATTGAAAACAATGATTAGACCACACCTGTGTTTCAGATACATATAACACTGATTGGACCACACCTGTGTTTCAGGTATATATGACACTGATTAGACCACACCTGTGTTTCAGGTATGTATAACGCTGATTAAACCACACCTGTGTTTCAGGTGTACATAACACTGACTAGACCACACCTGTGTTTCAGTTGTATATAACGCTGATTAGACCACACCTGTGTTTCAGGTATATATAACACTGATTAGACCACACCTGTGTTTCAGGTATATATAACACTGATTAGACCACACCTGTGTTTCAGGTATATATAACACTGATTAGACCACACCTGTGTTTCAGGTATATATAACGCTGACTAGACCACACCTGTGTTTCAGGTACATATAACACTGATTATACCACACCTGTGTTTCAGGTGTATATAACACTGATTACACCACACCTGTGTTTCATAGAACATAGAACATAGAACACTACAGCGCAGTACGGGCCCTTCGGCCCTCGATGTTGCGCCGACCTGTGAAACCATCTGAAGCCTATCTGACCTACACTATTCCATTTTCATCCATATGTCTATCCAGTGACCACTTAAATGCCCTTAAAGTTGGCGAGTCTACTACTGTTGCAGGCAGGGCGTTCCACACCCCTACTACTCTCTGAGTAAAGAAACTGCCTCTGACATCTGTCCTATATCTCTCACCCCTCAATTTAAAGCTATGTCCCCTCGTGTTGGTCATCACCATCCGAGGAAAAAGACTCTCACTGTCCACCCTATCTAACCCTCTGACTATCTTATATGTCTCTATTAAGTCACCTCTCAGCCTTCTCCTCTCTAACGAAAACAACCTCAATTCCCTGAGCCTTTCCTCGTAAGACCTTCCCTCCATACCAGGCAACATCCTAGTAAATCTCCTCTGAACCCTTTCCAAAGCTTCCACATCCTTCCTATAATGTGGTGACCAGAACTGCACGCAGTACTCCAGGTGTGGCCGCACCAGAGTTATGTACAGCTGCAGCATGACCCTGTGGTTCCGAAACTCAATCCCCCTGCTTATAAAGGCTAGCACACCATATGCCTTCTTAACAGCCCTATTAACCTGGGTGGCAACTTTCAAGGATTTATGTACCTGGATGCCGAGATCTCTCTGTTCATCTACACTACCAAGAATCTTGCCATTAGCCCAGTACTCTGCATTCCTGTTACTCCTTCCAAAGTGAACCACCTCACACTTTTCCGCATTAAACTCCATCTGCCACCTCTCAGCCCAGCTCTGCAGCTTATCTATGTCCCTCTGTATCCTATAACATCCTTCAGCACTATCCACAACTCCACCGACCTTCGTGTCATCTGCAAATTTACTAACCCATCCTTCTACACCCTCTTCCAGGTCATTTATAAAAATGACAAACAGCAGTGGCCCCAAAACAGATCCTTGCGGTACACCACTAGTAACTGAACTCCAGGATGAACATTTGCCATCAACCACCACCCTCTGTCTTCTTTCAGCTAGCCAATTACTGATCCAAACCGC
>NC_052151.1:11145688-11183282 GCF_902713615.1 Scyliorhinus canicula | reverse complement strand
CGCACCCCCCCCGCTGCCCCTCCCTCCCCCCCCCACTGCCCCTCCCTCACCCCCCCCCTGCCCCTCCCTCACCCCCCCCACTGCCCCTCCCTCACCCCCCCACTGCCCCTCCCTCACCCCCCCCGCTGCCCCTCCCTCACCCCCCCGCTGCCCTCTCCCTCACCCCCCCCCCGCTGCCCCTCCCTCACCCCCCCCGCTGCCCCTCCCTCACCCCCCCCCCCCTGCCCCTCCCTCACCCCCCGCTGCCCCTCCCTCCCCCCACTGCCCTCCTACTCCGTCACCCCCCCCCCCACTGCCACTGCCCGTCACCCCCCCCCACTGCCACTCCGTCAACCCCCCCCCCCCACTGCCACTGCGTCACCCACACATTCACCTAGCTGCCCCTTCCTCGTTCCCCCATTGCGCCTCCCTAGTCGTCCCTCCCTCAGCTGTGTTGGAACAACCTTTGGGAAGAATTCGGAGATCTATGAAGGTGAAGATTGGAACCGTCATGAGACAGATGGGGTTTCAGTGAGATTGGTTGACTTTTTTTGATTCGTCCATGAAATGTGGGTTATTGCCCATCTCTGATCACATTGCTGTTGTTATGGAGTCGCATGTAGGCCAGACCAGGTAAGGACGACAGATTTCTTCACTAAAGGACATTAGTGGATCAGATGGGTCTTTACGACAATGGACAATGGTTTCATGGTCAGCTTTAGATTTCTAATTTCAGATTTTTATTGGATTCAGGTTTCACCATCTGCTATGGTTGGATTCAAACCCTGTACCCAGAGCACGTGCCTGGATTTCTCGTCCAACGACAATAACACTAGGCCAGTCTTTTTTCAAACCTTTTTGCCTGGGTCCCATTTTTACCAACCTGCCGACCTTCGCGAGCCACCATTTTCACTTTAATGTGACAGGTGTGCCTGCTTGGTTCTCAGGATCTCACTTGCTTTGTTATTCAATGTTACATTTCTGATAAGGACTTCAGCTGATGATATAAGTCCTCACTGCTTCTGAAAAAAAAACGGTTTGTCATCGAACTGGCAATGCTTAGTCTTCAAATGCCTTTGAGGTTTTTAGGGTTTAATCTTTAATTTGCCTGTATTTCCCTGCATATGACACACATGAGCTTTGCATCCTGATTTGTCCTGGCACAATTAATCAACCCATACCCATCGGCTGTGGAGCTCGCACCAGCACTGCTGGCACCTACAAAATGGAGGAATCTCTCTTGCGCCCAGAGTGGAGGGGGTGCATGACCTGTTTCCTGATGCCACTGCTGGAGAGAAGACGCCATCGATTTTTTTAAAAATCTGCTCCTGGATCAGCACGCTGATGTCAGGAGGAGGTGGTCTGCCTCGCTGGGCTCACGCATTGCTGAGGGGGATGCACATACACAGGATGTTTGGAATTCTGTCGGTTGCGGCTGTGTGCACTTCTTCCCACGATCGGGAACTCCGCGACCGATGGCCCCGTGGCATTCCCAACACCCAACCGCGACCCGCCCACAGGTCACGACTTTGAGTTTGAAAAGGATTGCACTACGCCACTGCTTCCCACAGTGTGACAAATGCCTGGGTTGGTCGTTAAAGAAATCCATGGAATCTATTTTGGTTGCATCTTGTTTATTGTGTAGTTTTCTTTATGCGGGATGTGTGCATCACTGGTTGGGACAGCATTTATAGTCCATCCCTGAGGGGATTTAAGAGTTAACCACATTGCTGTGGGTCTGGAGTCACATGTAGGCCAGACTGGGTGAGGATGACATGTTTCCTTCCCTGAAGGACATTAGTGAATCAGATTTTTCTGTCCATTGACAATGGCCTAGACTGTTAATTCCAGATTTTTATTGAATTCAAATTGCACCATCATCTATGGTGGGACTGGAACCTGTTTCGCAGAGCATTCTCTGGGTACTAGTTCAATGACAATACCACTACACCACTGCCTGGTGTGAAGTGTCCAACCACAGTTTCTGGTTAAATCACAAGTATTTTATATTAACCCTGCATGTTAAGAGTGTAAATTGTTTTATCTTTCTGACTTTGCATAGTAATTTATTGCTCAAAACCCATGGCATCCTGTAGCTTTACTTTATTAGCAAGTGACTTGAATTTCAAACTTTTGTCTACGTTAAACTATATGCCATTGGTCCCTAACGAGATCTATCAACAATCTGGGAATCTGGCCAAGAATCATATCATAACTTGGGGGCTCGTCTGGGATTGTGAATCCATGGACAAATGCGTAGTGCTGATATTTGTTGAGGTTAATGTTGATATTTCCACAGTGAATTTTACTCTACTGGTTGAAAGGAGAATAGTTTTGTTAATTTCCAAGACATTTCTGGAGAGGGAAGATTGATCCCGAGTGATTTGCAACAACGAACTAAGGCTCGCTTACATAAAAATAGACAGAAAAACTATAAGCAGGAGGAGGTAATTTGGCCCTTAGGGCCTGCTCTGCCATTCATTACAATCATGGCTGATCATCAAGTTCAATAGCCTCCCCCCTCCCCCAAATTCCCGTACCGGCCTCCCTGAACAGGCGCCGGAATGTGGCGACTAGGGGCTTTTCACGGTTACTTAATTGAAACCTACTTGTGACAATAAGCAATTATTATTATTATTATAGCTCTTGATTCCTTTAGCCCCAAGATCCAAATCTAACTTCTTGAAATTACTGTGGGCATCACGGTAACACAAGTGGATAGCACTGTGGCTTCACAGCGCCAGGGTCCCAGGTTCGATTCCCCGCTGGGTCACTGTCTGTGCGGAGTCTGCACGCTCTCCCTGTGCCTGCGTGGGTTTCCTCCGGGTGCTCCGGTTTCCTCCCACAGTCCAAAGACGTGCAGGTTAGGTGGATTGGCCATGATAAATTGCCCTTTAGTGACCGGAAAGGGTCGAAGTGAGGGCTTAAGTGGGTCGGTGCAGACTCAATGGGCCAAATGACCTCCTTCGTTGTTTTGGCCTCAACGTTTTGTGGTAGTGAATTTCACAGATTCACCTCTCTGGGTCAATAAATTTCTCCTCACCTCTACTAGAAGGATTACCCCTCAACCCTCAAATTCTGACCCCTAGCACTGGGCACCCCACCATCGGGAACATTCTTTCTGAATCTACCCTGTCTAATCTTGTTAGAGTTTTATAAATTTCTATAAGATCCCTTCTCACTCTTCTAAACTCCAATAAATATAATCCAAACTGACAGTCTCTATGCTTGGTTCGAGCAAGAAACCATTAAACCACTTTTGACTGCCCCAGCAGCCCCGGGCCCACCCATACACATCGTCACAGCTTCTGAAGTCAGATCGGCCTTCTTGAAAGTGAACCCTACACTCATCCCTAGAGCATCTCGACAACAAGGACTCCTACATCAGACTCCTATTAATTGATTATGGCTCCGCCTTCAACACCATAATCCCAGCCAAGCTCATCTCAAAACCTAGGACGTGGCTCCTCTGCAACTGGATCCTCGACTTTCTGACTTGTACATCACAATCAGTAAGAATAAGCAGCAACACCTCCTCCACGATAGTCCTAAACACCGGGGTCCCCCAAAGCTGCGTACTTAGTCTCCCTCTATACACACACCAGGCAAAATTTGGCCCCAACTCCATCTCCAAGTTTGCTGGCGACACGACCGTAGTGGATCGGATCTCGAACAATGATGAGTCAGAATATAGGCAGGAGATAGAGAACCTCATGGAGTGGTGTAATAATAATCTCTCCCTCAATGTCAGCAAAACTAAAGAGCTGGTCATTGACTTCAGGAAGCAAAGTATTGTACACACCCCCTGTCTGCATCAACAGGGCCACGGTGGCGATGGTTGACAGCTTCAAATTCCTAGGTGGGCATATCACCAAAACTCTGTCCTGGTCCACCACTTTTGACGCCACGACCAAGAAAGCACCACAGCACCTATACTTCCTCAGGAAACTAAGGAAATTCGGCAAGTCCACACTGACTCTTACCTATGTTTACAGATGCACCTTAGAAAACATCCTATCTGGCTGCATCACAGCCTCGTATGGTAATTGATCGGCCCAAGACCATAAGAAACTACAGAGAGTCGTGAACACAACCCAGTCCATCACACGAACCTGCCTCCCATCCATTGACCCCATCTACAACTCCTTGGGAAAACGGGCAGCATAATCAAAGACCCCTCCCACCTGGCTTATTTACTCTTCCAACTTCTTCCATCGGGCAGGAGATACAAAATTCTGAGAACACGCACAGATTCAAAAACAGCTTTTTGCCCGCTGCTACCAGACTCGTAAATGATTGATCCTCTTACGGACTGATCTGATCTCTTCTCACATCTTCTCTACTGAGTAGACCTGAGAATTGGGAACAGTTTAATATACTACAAACCGCTGTTGACTGCCCCAGCAGCCCTGGACACACCCATACACATCGTCACAGCTTCTGAAGTCAGATCGGCCTTCTTGAAAGTGAACCCTCGGAAGTTGATGGGCCCGGACAGGGTCCCTGGCCATGCATTCAGAGCAGATATGTTCGCGTACATCTTCAACCTCTCCCTGTTCCTTTCTGAGGTCCCCATTTGCTTCAAGATGGCCGATTATGGTCACTCATCCCCAAGGGTTCTCTCACAACTAGATTGCCAAGTAATCCTTTCCCTTTGCGCAACACCCAGTCCAAGCTGGCCTGCTCCCTTGTTGGTTCCTCAACATACTAGTCCAGAAAATAAGGCGGGGTGGGGGCCTGAGCTCAGAGGGGGTAGCAGGCACATGGAGGCTCTCTACTACTATCGAAAATACCTTTAAGTGCAGCAATTGAAATATTTTTGAAAGTTCAGAACTTGGCATAAGAAGGCACTTACCAGAGTACTGGGAAAAAAAGAGGACTATTGGGTGAGCGACTGAAGAATTGTAAGGTAAGACACAGTACCAGAGGTGCAACTGGCCTACTTTGCGAGTGGACGGCGGTTTGGAGTGACAGCATTGTGGGTGGATCCTGCACTGGTGCCGGCATTTCAGGCTGATCAGCCCAATCGAAGGAGAACCCCGTTCATTTGGAGTTTTTTTTCCTCTTGTTTCCTCTCGTGGGTCGTCTTTTTCTCTTTCTCGTGGAGCCTTGCTCCCCTTGGTCTTTTTTTTTCGCCTCATTGGTCTCTTTTTCTATTTCTCAGGGTTTTCCTGCTTTTCCACTTTTCTCCCGGGGATGAGGGTGAGTAACAGCAGCATCGTGGGTGGCCTCCAGCGCTGGTGGCGGCCCTTTGGGCTGATCAGCCCCATCCAAGGAGAACTCCGGGGGTTTTTCTCCTCGTGGTTTTTTTAAAAATACGAAGCCTTTTTTTTAAAATTGGGGTTTGGTTTTCTCGTTTCACTAATCATTTTTTTTGGGGGGGGGTTCTCTTTTCTTTTCCCTTTTTTTTCCTCTCCCTGGGAGTCCTTTTTTTTTCTTTTTTCCCTCGCTCTCCCAGAACCGCGAAACAATCACCCATTTTTTAAAAAGACTCGCTAAAACTCCCACCAGTCAGTTCCCTGAACGTGAAGAACACCTAAGACTAAAGAAGGAGAAATAGAATGGTGGGAAAAGGCCAGGCCAGAAGCCGCATGGGGGTCTGGTGCGGAGGCAAGCGGATGGGCGGACCAGCGCATGAAGCAGCAGAGCGCAAGTCTCGCCGGAGCGAAAAGGGCAGAACAGCCAAGTACAAAACCCTCCCTCACTGGTAGGGAACTGGACGGTGGCATCCCTCTCAGAGGCACTGAAAGAGCACCATCAAGAAATTTAAACGGACATACAGGCCGCGATGAAGGATGCATTTGAAATGAAATGAAAATCGCTTATTGTCACGAGTAGGCTTCAATGAAGTTACTGTGAAAAGCCCCTAGTCGCCACATTCCGGCGCCTGTCCGGGGAGGCTGGTACGGGAATCGAACCGTGCTGCTTGGTCTGCTTTAAAAGCCAGCGATTTAGCCCAGTGAGCTAAACCAGCCCCTATTTGCTGAAACTCTGGTACAAATACAGATTGCTCTGAGCAGCGCCAAGACGAAACTGGAGGCCCAGGAAGCCACCATCAAAGACCTTGAAAGAGCCGCAACCGACCAAAGTGAACGGATTGTCGCACTGGAAAAGGAGGTGGAGAGACTGGTCATGACGCAGGGTAACCTGAGTAGGAAGGTCAAGGACCAGGAGAACTTGCGGACCGTAGGCCTACAAAAACGAGCCGAAGGCAGAGACCCCACAAACTATGTGGCCGAAATGCTGGGAACCTGGTGGGAAGAGTTACCTTCCCTAGCCCACAGAAATAGACAAGGCTCACCGGTCCTGCGACCAAAACCCAAGGCTGGGGAACACCAAGGGCCATCATAGCCAAAGTATGCTGATACCAGGACCGAGAAATAATCCTGCGCTGGGCCAGGCAGTCCAGGAACTGGGAAGGACATAGACTCCGAATTTATCAGGATACTGTATTGAGGCTGACCTGGCCAAGTGCAGGGCAGAATTCAACAGGGTGAAAGCAGTGCTGTACGAAAGTGGCATACCCTTCGGAATGTTGTACCAGCTGAGCTCTGGGTCACATACCAGGGCAAAGAACATTTGTGAAGCAGATGAGTTTATCGCAGACTGCGGGCTGGGGCAGCGACAACAGGAGAGGCGGGGAAGGGCCCAGGCAAAGAACAACAGCGCGGTAGACAAGCAACATGGGGGAGGGGGGGAGAAAAGAACCTTTCCCCCTCCGCACCCCCCCCCCCCCAAACACAGCCTGACTGACAAACTATGAGCCACCACCCGAGTGACCACGTGTCCCGCACTTCCCCTGGTACGCATTTGGGCAACTACCATCATCAACCCTCCTCTGCTTTGAGAGTCCCCTCCCCCACTGATTTTCCTCCCACCGTTCTTAGCAAACAGTCAAACAAAGGCAAGAAGTAAAAACAAACAAACAATCCATCCCAAGGTCCGAAAACAAAAGGTCCGCCCCTCATCCCTTAAAGCACAGTATACCGGCCGAATCCCAACCAGAGTCGAAAAACGGATAAAGCAACAAAAGAAATCCAAACAACATAAACCCAAAGTTTTTCACAATATAGTTCAGTTCTCCTCGATCAAAGTTCACGGTCATGCTTCTCTTGCCAGTCCATTCTCCTTCATAAAGTTCGCTGCCTCCTCCGCCGAGCCAAAGTACAACTCCTGGTCCCCATAGGTCACCCATAGGCAGGCCGGGTACCGTAGTCTGAACTTTATGCCCTCCTTGTACAGGACCGACTTGACCTTATTAAAGCTCACCCTCCTCTTCGCCAGCTCTGCCCCCAGATCCTGGTACACTCGAATCTCGACATCTTCTCAAGTGGACCGCCTCGTCTGCCTAGCCCACCTCATGAACCACTTTCCTTCTGCTGTTGGGTGAACTTCTCATTCAGGAATCTCACTAATGACTTCCGGTTGCGGCTAGACTAGCTAAGCCGCACATTTGGAAGCTCCTGCAACAAAGGTGTTTTTGGGCCAATTGGAGGGCCCCAACGGCGCTGAAAAAAAACGAATCCCGGTGGGGGAAGGTCCCCTGAGGAGAACTAGACCGATTTATGGTCGGTACCCGGAGTGGAGCGGCAAGAAAAACGGCAGCAGCTCCCAAAAAAGCGGGGAAGAAAATCAAAATGGCGGCGGCGGTGCATCGGAGAGTGGAAGAAATGGGCGGGGAGCAGCAGGCGCTCTCCTCCGTTTTTTCACGGAGATGAAAGTGGAGCTCTTAGAGTCCATGAACGCGACGGCCACCAGGTTGGTGGGAGCCCAGGCGATCCAAGAGGCGTCGATTAAAGATCTGCAGCAGGAGATGACCGCGAGGGAGGAGGAGGGCCACAGTCATCGGGGCAAAGGTGGAGGTGCACGAGGCACTCCACATGAAGTGGCAGAGCCGCTTCGAGGAGCTGGACACTCGGATGAGGAGGAAAAATTTGAGGATCCTGGGCCTGGAAGAAGGCCTGGAGGGGTCGGATCTCCCGGGATATGTGGCGGAGATGTTGAGCTCCCTGATGGGGGAAGGGGCCGGTCCGGCGCCCCTGGAATTGGAAGAGGCATACCGGGTCATGGCCAGGAGGCCTAGGGCAAACGAGCCCCCGAGGGCGGTTGTGGTGCGGTTCCAGCGGCTAAGTGATCGAGAGAAAGTCCTGAGGTGGGCAAAAAGGGAGAAAAGCAGCAAGTGGCAGAACCGACGGTAAGGGTGTGTACCAGGACTGGAGTGCGGAGGTGGCAAAGCGGCGGGCCCGTACAACCGGACAAAGGCGGTGCTACACGCGAAAAAGATCAAATTGGAATGCTGCAACGGCGCGCTGTGGGTCACCTACAAGGACCAACATCATTATTTCGAGTCCCCAGAGGAGGCCTGGACCTTTGTACAAGAGGAAAAGTTGGACACGAACTAAAACCTGGGAGCACCGGCGGTCGTAGCCGCCGGGGGACTCTTGATTGAGCAAGTGGCCCTTTTCTTTTTCAGGCCAGGTCGGAACTGGGTAACAGTTTCGTGGATTGTTTGGGGTGTTTTTTTCTCGAACGGTTGACTTTTCTGAATATCTTGAAGGTTTCGAGTTGTTGGGTGTTTCTGTATATTTGTACTGTTGAAATCTCTATTGTGGGTTGTTGGCTTCTTATGGGGTGTTTCTTCCCGTTTCCAATTTCCCTTAGTTATTTACCCCTCTTACCCTTTTTCTTTGGGTGCTGGGGGGGGGGTTTTTGTTCTTTTTTTTTCCTTTTCGGGTTATGGTTATCTGCGGTTATTTATACTGTTTGATGGAGGGTGATGGTTGGGCACACTGTTAGTTGATAGCTAGTTAATTATTTTGTTATTTAAGTATGTAGTTAAGTATTTATGTATTAGGTTGCCATTGGGTATTTATATCGTTAAGTTGGGGAGACGGGACGGGGGGGAGCGGGTTGGATTATGCGGGTCTTTCTCGGGGGTTTTAAGGGGATCTTTCACGGGCGCAGATGGGGTGAACCGGGAGGAGTCGGAATGTGGCAGGAGCAGCGGGTCAGCGGAGACCAGCTGACTCTTGGGAGTACGATGTGGGGTGCATCGCGGCTAGGAGGGGTCCTAGCCAGGGGGGGGGGGGGGAAGGGGGGGGGGGGGGAAGGGGGGGGGCTGGGGGGGGGACACCGGGTTGCTGCTGGAAAGACCAGGGACGAGAAGGGGAGAGCTGTGGGGGTGGGGGGGGGGGGGGGGGGGGGGCCATCGCTATGGGAAGCGGGTCAGAAAAGAAGGGATGACCCGGGTGCGAGCAAGGGACAAGACATGGCTAATCGACAGGGAGTAGGGACGGGTCGCTCTGCGACCCGATTGATCACGTGGAACGTAAGGGGGCTGAATGGGCCGGTCAAAAGATCAAGGGTCTTCTCACACCTGAAGGGACTGAAGGCTGACGTAGCAATGCTGCAGGAGACTCATTTGAGGGTAGCAGATCAGGTCCGCCTGAGAAGGGGGTGGGTGGGACAGGTGTTCCACTCAGGCTTGGATATCAAGAACCGGGGGGTGGCGATCTTGGTGGGAAAGAGGGTGTCGTTTGTGGCGGCAGAGGTGGTGGCAGACAAGGAGGGCAGGTACGTGATGGTGAGGGGTAGGCTGCAGGGAGAGAATGTGGTACTGGTAAATGTGTATGCCCCGAACTGGGACGACGCGGGTTTTATGAGGCGCCTGCTGGGCCTCATCCCGGGACTGGAGGCAGGGGGCCTGATCATGGGAGGGGACTTAATACGGTGTTAGACCCTGGGCTGGATAGATCGAGTTCCAGGACGAATAGGAGGCGGCAGCGGCAGAGGTGTTGAGGGGGTTCATGGAGCAGATGGGAGGGGTAGACCCATGGAGATTTGGTAGGCCTAGGGCGAGGGAGTATTCTTTTTTCTCCCACGTCCACAGAGTGTACTCTAGGATCGATTTTTTTCGTATTGAGCAGGGGGCTGATACCGAGAGTGCAGGACACGGAGTACTCGGCCATTGCGATATCGGACCATGCACCACATTGGGTGGACGTGGAATGGGGGAGGCGCGGGACCAACGCCCGTTGTGGCGCCTGGATGTAGGGCTGTTGGCGGACGAAGAGGTGTGCAGAAGGGTGAGAACGGGCATTGAGAACTATCTGGGTACGAATGACACAGGTGAGGTGCAGGTGGGGACGGTCTGGGAGGCCTTGAAAGCAGTGATTAGAGGAGAGCTGATCTCCATAAGGGCACACAGAGAGAGGAAGGAGAGGCAGGAAAGGGAGAGGCTGGTGGGGGAGCTCCTAGAAGTAGATAGGAATATGCGGCGGCACCAGAGGAGGGGCTATTAAGGGAGCGGCGTAGCTTGCAGGCCAGGTTCGACCTACTGACCACTAGGAAGGCGGAAATGCAGTGGAGAAGGGCGCAGGGTGCGGCGTATGAGTACGGGGGAAAGGCGAGCAGGATGCTGGCACACCAGCTTCGTAAGCGAGATGCAGCCAGAGAGATTGGGGGAGTGAGAGAGAGGGGTGGGGACGTAGTGCAGAAGGGGCAAGAGGTGAATAGGGTCTTTAGGGACTTCTATAGGGAATTGTATAGGTCTGAACCGCCGAAGAGGAGAGGGGGAATGAAGAACTTTCTCAACAAATTGGGGTTCCCAAAGGTACAGGAGGAGCTGGTAGAAGGGTTGGGGGCGCCGATAGAGCTGCAGGAGCTAATTAAAGGGATAGGCCAGATGCAGGCGGGGAAGGCGCCGGGGCCGGATGGGTTCCCGGTGGAGTTTTACAGGAAATTTGTGGACTTGGTGGGTCCAGTGCTGGTGCGAGCCTTTAATGAGGCGCGCGAGGGGGGGGTTCTGCCCCCAACAATGTCGCAGGCCCTGATCTCCTTGATTTTGAAGCGGGACAAGGACCCGGTCCAGTGCGGGTCCTACAGGCCCATCTCCCTCCTGAATGTTGACGCCAAGCTGTTAGCAAAGGTCCTGGCAACCAGGATAGAGGACTGTGTGCCAGGGGTAGTCCATGAAGACCAGACGGGGTTCGTGAAGGGACGCCAACTTAACACAAATGTCCGGAGATTGTTAAATGTGATTATGATGCCAGCAGTGGAGGGGGAGGCGGAGATAGTGGTAGCGCTGGACGCGGAGAAGGCATTTGACAGGGTGGAGTGGGAATACTTGTGGGAGACGTTGGAAAGGTTTGGGTTTGGGGAGGGATTTATCAAGTGGGTAAAACTGCTCTATTCAGCTCCGATGGCAAGTGTGGTAACAAACGGGAGGAGGTCAGAATATTTTTGGCTCCATCGAGGTACTAGGCAGGGATGTCCCCTATCTCCCTTACTCTTTGCATTAGCGATTGAGCCGTTGGCGATGGCACTGAGGGGTTCAGGGGGGTGGAGAGGACTGACAAGGGGAGGGGAGGAACATCGGGTCTCGCTCTATGCGGATGATTTGTTGTTGTATGTGGCAGACCCGGAGGGGGGAATGCCGGAGGTAATGGGGATACTAGCGGAGTTCGGGGACTTTTCGGGATATAAATTAAATCTGGGGAAAAGTGAGGTCTTTGTAATACACCCGGGAGACCAAGGGGAGGGAATTGGGAGGCTCCCCTTCAAAAGAGCAATTAAAAGTTTTAGGTATTTGGGGGTGCAGGTGGCAAAGAACTGGGGGACCCTCCACAAGTTGAACTTTTCCAGACTGGTGGAACAGATGGAGGAGGAGTTTAAGAGGTGGGACATGGTGCCGCTGTCGCTGGCAGGGAGGGTGCAGTCAGTTAAAATGACGGTCCTCCCGAGGTTCTTGTTCTTGTTCCAGTGTCTGCCCATCTTCCTCCCCAGGGCCTTTTTCAAGAAGGTAACGAGTAGTATCATGGGGTATGTGTGGGCACATGGCACCCCGAGAGTTAGAAGGGTCTTTTTGGAGCGGAGTAGGGATAGTGGAGGGCTGGCGTTACCCAACCTTTCAGGATATTACTGGGCGGCAAATACATCGATGGTACGAAAGTGGATGATGGAAGGGGAGGGGGCAGCCTGGAAGCGCATGGAGAGGGCGTCCTGCGGCAACATAAGCTTAGGGGCACTGGTAACGGCACCATGGCCGCTCCCTCCCACGAGGTATACCACGAGCCCGGTGGTGGCGGCCACCCTCAAGATCTGGGGGCAGTGGAGGCGACACAGGGGGGAAGTGGGAGGTCTGATAGGGGCACCACTAAGAGGGAACCACAGATTTGCGCCGGGAAACACAGGAGGGGGATTCCAGAGCTGGCAGAGGGCGGGTATTAGACAACTGAGGGACTTGTTTATAGAGGGGAGGTTTGCGAGCCTGGGAGAGCTGGAGGAGAAATTTGGGCTCCCCCCGGGGAACACGTTCAGGTACCTCCAAGTGAAGGCATTTGCCAGACGACAGGTAGCGGGGTTCCCCGCGCTCCCCGACAGGGGGGTGAGTGATAGGGTGCTATCAGGGGTCTGGGTCGGGGAGGGGAAGATCTCGGACATCTATAAGATTATGCAGGAGGTGGAGGAGGTACCAGTAGAGGAGCTGAAAGATAAGTGGGAGTTAGAGCTGGGGGAACAGATAGAGGACGGGACATGGGCAGACGCCCTGGAGAGGGTCAACTCGTCGTCGTCATGTGCGAGACTAAGTCTCATTCAATTTAAGGTACTGCATAGAGCCCACATGACGGGGACAAGGATGAGTCGGTTTTTCGGGGGTGAAGACAGGTGTATTAGATGTTCGGGAAGCCCTGCGAATCATGCACATATGTTTTGGGCATGTCCGGCGCTGGAGGAGTTCTGGAAGGGGGTGGCAGGGACGGTGTCGAGAGTGGTGGGGTCCAGGGTCAAGCCAGGATGGGGACTTGCGATCTTCGGGGTTGGGGTGGAACCGGGGGTACAGGAGGCGAGGGAGGCTGGAATATTAGCCTTTGCGTCCTTGGTGGCTCGGAGGAGGATCCTGATTCAGTGGAGGGACGAAAGGCCTCCGAGTGTTAACACCTGGTTTAAACGACATGGCAAACTTCATCCAATTGGAAAGGATCAAATTCGCCCTGAGAGGGTCGGTGCAGGGGTTTTTCAGGCGATGGCAACCCTTCCTAGACCTCTTGGATCAGAGATAGAAACTGAGGCCGTGACAGCAGCAACCCGGGAGGGGAGGGGAGGGCGGGAGGGAGGGGGGAGGAGGGGGGGGGGGGGGGAGGGGGGACAAAGACGAAGGAAGTACGGTAGCGGTGGTGGCACGGGCAAGGCCTGCCCGAGGACGCTGCTAGAAATGATAAGTTGGTCTGACTGTCGGTTCGCCGGCGGGGGGGGGGGGGGGGGGGGACGCGCGAGTAGGGGGGGGGGGGGGGGACTTTTTTTTTTTCTTTTTTTTTTTGTTAAGTAGGGGGGTTTGACTTTGTTTTGTTATAATTTAAATGTAAATGTAGGGGGGGTTAAAATGTTTGTATTTTGAAAAATTTCTTCAATAAAAATTATTTTAAAAAAAAAGGAATCTCACTAACTGGTCCATCGACCACTGAGCCGGCACTGTACATCCGCCATCTCTGCTTCTCACTCGCTTCAAGCAACTGGTTCACTTTTTTCCGGGCACTTCTGGACCGCAGCTCCATAAACTAGGGGTCACTCTCTTCTGTTCTCACTTCTCATCCTGGTACCTTTTAAAGAATGCGAGGAAACATTCTTCTACCACCCTCCCAGGGTTCCAGACCATCACCACCCTCTGGGTGCAAAAACTTTTCCTCAAATCCCCCTTAAACCTCTTGCCCTTTACCTTGAACTTGTGACCCCTCTTCAAGGACCCTTCAACTAAGCAAACAGCTGCTCCCTATCCACCCTCATAATCTTGCACCCATGCGCCTCATAATCTTGTACACCTCGATTGGGTCGCCCCTCAGTCTTCTCTGCTCCAACGAGAAGAAAACAACCCAAGCCTATCTAACCTATTTTCATCACTTAAATGTTCCATTCCAGGCAACATCCTGGTGAATCGCCTCTGTACCCACTCCAGTGCAATCACATCCTTCCTATAATGTGGTGACCAGAACTGCACACAGTACTCCAGCTGTGGCCTCACTAAAGTTCTACACAACTCCAACATGACCTCCATGATGAGTAAACTATGCCTCGATTGATGAAGGCAAGTGTACCGTATGCCTTTTCACCTGGCCACCTGCCTTCAGAGATCTATGGACAAACACTCCAAGGTCCCTTCATTCCTCAGAACTTCCCAGTGTCAGGCCATTCATTGACTACTTCCTTGTCACATTACTCACTTCAAACTTTGCAGGGTTAAATTCCATCTGTCACTTTTCTGCCCATTTGACCATCCCGTCTGTATCTTCCTGTCACCCAAGAAACTCAACCTCACTGTTAACCACCCGGCCAATCTTTTGTGTTATCCGCAAACTTACTGATCCTACTCCCCCACACATAGTTATCTATGTCATTTAAGTAAATGATGTGGAGATGCCTGCGTTGGACCAGGGTGGGCACAGTAAGGAGTCTTCCAGCACCCGGTTAAAGTTCAACAGGTCGGTTTCAAATCCCTAGAGCAGCTCCTTCATCAGGTGAATGATTTATATAAATGACAATCAATAGGGGGCCAGTACAGATCACTGTGGTACACCACTGAACACTGACATCCAGTCACTAAAGCAGCCGTCTGTCATCACCCTCTGTCTCCTGCAGCAAAACCAATTTTGAACCCACCTTATCAAGTTACCCTGTATCCCATGTGCATTTGCCTTCTTTATAAATCTCCCATGTGGGACTTGAAGGCTTTGCTGAAATCCATGTAAACTACATCAACAGGGTAGCACAGTAGCATTGTGGATAGCACAATTGCTTCACAGCTCCAGGGTCCCAGGTTCGATTTCCTGCTTGGGTCACTGTCTGTGCGGAGTCTGCACATCCTCCCCGTGTGTGCGTGGGTTTCCTCCGGATGCTCTGATTTCCTCCCACAGTCCAAAGATGTGCAGGTTAGGTGGATTGGCCATGATAAATTGCCCTTAGTGTCCAAAATTGCCCTAAGTGTTGGATGGGGTTACTGGGTTATGCGGATAGGGTGGAGGTGTTGACCTTGGGTAGGGTGCTCTTTCCAAGAGCTGGTGCAGACTCGATGGGCCGAATGGCCTCCTTCTGCACTGTAAATTCAATGATAATTCTATGATAACTGCACTACCTTCATTTACACACCTGGTCACATGCTCAAAAAATGCAATCAAATATGTTAGGCATGGCCTCCCTCTGACTAAGTTATGCGGAGTATTCCTGATCAAACTTTGCGTCTCCAATTGGAGATTGATTCCCTCCTTCGGAATTTTATCCAAATGTTTTCCTACCATTGACATGAGACTCGCTGGTCTGTCGTTCCCTGGCTGATTTCAACAACCTTTCTAAAATAGTGGGACTACATTAACTGTTCTCCAGTCCTCTGGTACCTCCCAGTGGCCAGAGAGGAATTAAAAATTTGGGTCAGAGCCCCTGCAATCTCCTCCCTCGCCTCCCACAGCAGCCTGGGACACAATTCATCTGGACTGGAGATTTGTCCACTTTTAAGCCCACCAACACCTCCAATACCTTTGTCACTCCCTATGTCAATTTCCTCAAGAACCTCAGTCTCTCTCCCTGAGTTCCACATCTACCTCCTCATTCTCTTGGGTGAAGACAGATGTGAAGAATTTGTTCAACACCCAACCAATGTCCTCTGGCTCCACCCACAGAATTCCCCCTGGGTCCTGAATGGGCTCTATTCTTTCCCTGGTTATCCTCTTCCCATTGATGGAATACCTTGAGATTTTCCCTACTTTTACCAGCCAGAGCTTTCTCATATTCCCTCTTTGCTCTCCTAATTGTTTTGTTAAGCTCCATCCTGCACTTTCTGTACTCCACTAATGCCTCTGTTGAATTGCTCCCCTTGTACTTGTTGAAAGCCTCTCTTTTCCTTCTCATCGTATCCTGATATCTCTGGTCTTTAAATCTGGTTGCTGAATTATCTCTTTCACATCATTTTCTGTTAGAGTGCCCAATTTATTTTTTCCCATTAAGGGGCAATTTAGCGTGGCCAGTCCACCTAACCTGCACATCTTTGGGTTGTGGGGGCAAAATCCACGCAAACACGAGGAGAATGTGCAGACTCCACACGGACAATGATCCAGAGCCAGGATCAAACTGGGACCTTGGCGCCGTAAGACAACAGTGCTAACCACTGTGCTGCCATGCTTTGTGTTTATTCTTCCTTGAATTCTTATGAACAATACCTTGGTCTCTGTTCTCTTAATTTCAGTCGTCTGAAGGCATTCTTTCTGTCCCAATTCACTGGTTACCTGGACAAGAACTGGCTCTTTATGAAGCATGCCTCTTTGCAGCTCCCATCCTGTACAGCCTTTCTTCTGGCAGAGTTGAGAGATATTCACTCAACTACGCACAAATTAAACTGAAACTAAGAAGAAAAGAAAGTGGCCATGTTGCTAAGGAACAACTTCTATTTACTCTTCACACCATAACCTCCTCTGAGCAAGATAGAGACACAGTTGGAACTGTACTAACCCCCACACATAGGAGCACCTTTGTCTAGCATGAATCTAACTGTAGGTTTTATCTTTCCTTCCACAGAAACATGAAATTAAACCCACTTAACTATACCTTATTTTTAATGTTTACCAATACAAATTTAAATCCCTTAAAATTACCTTTATTTTCCGAACACAAGCTTGTCCTTGAAGCATCAGTGCACATTTTGGACTTCAAAGAAAATACCAAATGAAACACTTGTAGAGTTTCTGCTGTGGGACTGGTGGTTTCTATCACAGAAGTTAGAACAAAGTTTTGAGGCTATGATGGAGATAATGATACTGAGAATTTGAAAATAGCATCCCATTTGCTGTTAGGTCACACCTGGATGACAGTAACATTTTTAAGGTACGGGAAGCAGCAGTTCCAGCAGATGGGTATGATCTATCATTTTGGCAGCTGGGATTGGATTGGATTTGTTTTGTTTATTGTCACGTGTACGTGAAAAGTATTTTTCTGTGAGCAGCTCAATAGATCATTAAAGTACATGAAATGAAAAGGAAATAAAAGAAAATACATAATAGGGCAACACAAGGTACACAATGTAACTACATAACACCGGCATCAGATGAAGCATACAGGCTGTAGCGTTAATGAGGTCAGTCAATAAGAGGGTCATTTAGGAGTCTGGTAACAGCGGGGACGAAGCTGTTTGTGTGTGTTCCCAGACTTCTGTATCTCCTGCCCAATGGAAGAAGTTGGAAGAGTGAGTAAGCTGGGTGGGAGTGGTCTTTGATTATGCTGCCCGCTTTCTCCAGATGAAGATAATGGATGGGAGGCAGGTTCGTGTGAAGGACTGGGCTGTGTTTGCGACTGTGAAGTTTCTTCCGGTCTTGGGCCGAGCAGTTGCCATACCAGGCTGTGATGCAGCCCGATAGGATGCTTTCTATGGTGCATCTGTAAAAGTTGGGAAGAGTTAATGTGGACATGCCGAATTTCCTGAGGAAATATACACACTGTTGTGCTTTCTTGATGGTAGCATCGATGTGGGTGGACCAGGACAGATTGTGGGTGATGTGCACCTCTAGGAATTTGAAACAGCTAACCAGCTCCACCTCGGCCCGTTGATGCTGACAGGGGTGTGTACAGTACTTTGCTTCTTGAAGTCAATGACCAGCTCTTTAGTTTTGCTGGCATTGAGGGAGAGATTGTTATCGCTGCACCACTCCACTAGGTTCTCTATCTCCCTCCTGTATTCGGACTCGTCGTTATTCGAGATCCGGCCCACTATGGTCGAATTGTCAGCAAACTTGTAGATGGAGTTGGAACCAAATTTTGCCACGCAGTCGTGTGTGTACAGGGAGCAGAGTAGGGGGCTAAGTACGCAGCCTTGCGGGGCCCCGGTATTGAGGACTATTGTGGAGGAGGTGTTGTTCATTCTTACTGATTGTGGTCTGTGAGTCAGAAAGTCGAGAATCCAGTTGCAGAGTGGGGAGCCAAGTCCTAGGTTTTGGAGCTTTGATACGAGCTTGGCTGGGATTATGGTGTTGAAGGCGGAGCTGTAGTCAATAAATAGGAGTCTGATGTAGGAGGCCTTGTCGTCGAGATGCTCTAGGGATGAGTGTAGGGCCAGGGAAATGCCAGGGGGCATTAGATGCCCAATTCTAAACCCACAGTGAGTCTGGAGGGACAGAAAAGAATCTAGCTTTATGGAGGAAGCAGAAGATGTTCCAGTCAAGAAAAATTGTGCAAATGATAGAAGTGTTGTAAAGAAACCAGCACTCTTTCAGACATTTTTTTTTTTTTTTTATAAATTTAGATTACCCAATTATTTTTTCCAATTAAGGGGCAATTTAGCGTGGCCAATCCACCTACTCTGCACATTTTTGGGTTGTGGGGGTGAAACCCACGCAGACAACGGGAGAATGTGCAAACTCCACACAGTGACCCAGAGCCGGGATCGAACCTGGGACCTCAGCGCCGTGAGGCGGTTGCGCTAACCACTAGGCCACCGTGCTGCCCTCAGCAGCACTCTTTCAGACATGAGACTGCATTTCAAATCCAATTGTTGGAAGTTGAACCGTAAACTGGCGACAATAATAAGAAGGCTTAAGGAGTCTTTAGGAAAGGCTGTACTTTAAAAGAAAATGGATGTTAAAACACTGGTGCAAAGGGCAGCAAGGTGGCCTAGTGGTTAGCACAACCGCCTCACGGCGCTGAGGTCCCAGGTTCGATCCCGGCTCTGGGTCACTGTCCGTGTGGAGTTTGCACGTTCTCCCCGTGTCTGCGTGGGTTTCGCCCCCACAACCCAAAAATGTGCAGAGTAGGTGGATTGGCCACGCTAAATTGCCCCTTAATTGGAAAAAATAATTGGCTAATCTAAATTTTAAAAAAAAACACTGGTGCAAGTGACAGAGACTACAGAAAGTTACACCAGAAAGTAAAACTTGTGAAAAATCCAGTATTTACAGGAGTTGATAGAAATGAAAAACGATTGATATGGAGATGGCGGAGTTGGACTGGAGTGAGCACAGTAAGATGTCTTACAGCGCCAGGTTAAAGTCCAACAGTTTTTTTGAATCACTAGCTTTCAGAGCACTGCTCCTTCCTCACGCAAATGAAGAGGTGGGTTCCAGAAACATTCACATATATATATATATATATATAGAGAGAGACATAGTCAAAGATGCAATATGACACTTTGAATGCGAGCCTTTGCAGGTAATTAAGTCTACAGGTCCAGACGGAGCAACTGGAGAGAGGGGTAATCACAGGTTAAAGAGGTGTGAATTGTCACAAGCCAGGACAGTTGGTAGGATTTTGCAAACCCAGGCCAGATGGTGGGGGGTGGATGTAATGCGACATGAATCCAAGGTCCTGGTTGAGGCTCACTCATGTGCGGAATTTGGCTATAAGTTTCTGCTCAGCGATTCTGCGTTGTCGCGCGTCCTGAAGGCCGCCTTGGAGAACGCTTACCCGAAGATCAGAGGCTGAATGCCCTTGACTGCTGAAGTGTTCCCCGACTGGAAGGGAACATTCCTGCCTGGTGATTGTCGCGCGATGTCCATTCATCTGTTGTCGCAGCGTCTGCATGATCTCGCCAATGTACTACGCTTCAGGACATCCTTTCCTGCAGCGTATGAGGTAGACAACATTGGTCGAGTTGCAGAGATTGCCATGGCAGGGTTGTGTGGTGTTGTGGTGGCTGTTCTGAAGGCTGGGTAGTTTGCTGCAAACAATGGTTTGTTTGAGGTTGCATGGTTGTTTGAAGGCAAGTAGTGGAGGTGTGGGGATGACCTTGGCAAAATGTTCATCTTCATCGATGACGTGTTGAAGGCTGCGAAGATGTCGTAGTTTCTCCGCTCCGGGGAAGTACTGAATGATTAAGAGTACTCTGTCGATTGTGTCCCGTGCTTATATTTTCTTGAGGAGGTCGGTGCATTTTTTTGCTGTGGCACGTTGGAACTGTTGATCAATGAGTCAAGCCCCATATCCAATTCGTACGAGGGCATCTTACAGCATCTGTAGATGTCTCCAATGTCCGTGCTCCCCCCACACTGAAACCTCCTTTCAAAATCCTTCGGATTTGTTTGAAGGGCAGCACAGTAGCTAGCAACATTGATTCACAGCTCCAGGGTCCCAGGTTCAATTCCCAGCTTGGGTCACTGTCTGTGAGGAGTCTGCACGTTCTCCCCATGTCTGCATCGGTTTCGTCTCAAGTCCCGAAAGACGTTCTGATTTCTCCCTCTCTGTACCCGAACAGGCGCCAGAGTGTGGGGACTAGTGGCTTTTCACAGTAACTTCATTGCAGTGTTAATGTAAGCCTACTTGTGACAATAAAGATTAATATTATGATGAAATTTTTCCAGGGCCTCAGTCCACCAACCTGTTTTTTCATTCTTTCATGGTATGTGAGAGTCACTGGCGGGGGCAACATTTCTGGTGCATTTTTAAATGCAACTGAACTGAGTGGCTGAGAGCATTTAAGTCGTCACATTGCAGTGCATCTGAAGTCACATGTAGGCCAGACCAGATAAGGATTTCCTAAAATGGCAAATGACCTCCTACAAAGAACGGTGGCAAAGTGGCCAAAATTAGGTAACAGATTCACAAAAAGCTGCAGCCCAGACTTTGCAAAATGAACACAGGAAAAAGGCCATTGAAAGGCCATCCCGGCGGATCTTGATTGTATAGGATCGATCAGGGTGATCAAGCCCTGATCGATGGATTGGATGTCTTCCTGGGACCGCCCAAAAGGGCACAAAAATGCCAGGGATAAAAGGTGCTGCGCAGCCACCACTCGCTCTCTCGACTGCAGCTTTCGCCAGCCAACAACAGTGAACCCTTCACCAGCCAAGAGGAAAACCATCCACGCCATCGACAGAGGGATCACACAGACGGCCAACAACATTCTTCTAGAACTACCAGACGACGGATCTCAGATAAGACCATATCTGTCGTTCCGGTTGCGGCTATGCGGAGCTAAGCCGCACGTTCGGCAGCTCCTGCTATTTAGGGACTTTTGGGCCGTTTCGAGGGCCCCAAACGGCGCTGTTTCTACGCATCGCGGTGGGGGAAGGTGCCAGGAAGAACTTGTCCCACACTATATGGTGCTCACCCGGAGTGGGAAGAAGAAAAAGGCTACAGTAACTCCCCCAAAAAAACGGGGGAAGAAAAACAAAACGGCGGCCGGCACTCCTGCTATTTAGGGACTTTTGGGCCGTTTTGAGGGCCCCAAACGGTGCTGTTTCTACGCATCCTTGTGGGGGAAGGTGCCTGGAAGAACTTGACCCACATTATATGGTGAAAAAGGCTGCAGTAACGCCCCCAAAAAAACAGGAGAAGAAAAACAAAATGGCGGCTGGCGCTCCCACTATTTAAGGACTTTTGGGCCGTTGTGAGGGCCCCAAATCGTGCTGTTGCTACGTATCCCGGTGGGGGAAGGTGCCTGGAAGAACTTGCCCCACACTATATGGTGAAAAAGGCTGCAGTAACTCCCCCAAAAAAACGGGGGAAGAGAAACAAAATGGCGGCCGGCGCAACACCAGAGGACTGGTGGAAGTGGGCGCAGGAGCAACAGGCCTCGCTGCTACGTTGTTTTGCTGAGCTGAAGGCTGAGCTGCTGGACTCCATGAATGCAACTACTACCAAGCTGCTTGGGACCCAGGCGGCCCAGGAGGAGTCTATTCGGGAGTTGCAGCGGCAGGCCGCTGAAAGGGAGGAGGAGGCCGTGGTCCTCGTTGGGAAAGTGGAGTTGCACGAGGCACTTCATAAAAAGTGGCAGGACCACTTGGAGGAGCTGGACGTTCGCACGAGGCGAAAGAATCTGAGGGTCCTGGGCCTGGCGGAGGGGTCGGATCTCCCGGCGTATGTGACCACGATGTTGAGCTCGTTGATGGGAGTGGGGTCCTTCCATTTGCCCCTGGAGCTCGAGGGAGCGCACAGAGTGATGGCAAAGAGGCCCAAGGCAGGTGAGCCCCCGAGGGTGGTGCTGGTGCGGTTCCACCGATTCAGTGACCGGGAGTGTGTGCTGCGCTGGGCCAAGAAAGAGAGGAGCAGTAAATGGGAGAATTTGGTAGTGAGGATCTACCAGGACTGGAGTGCGGAAGTGGCTAAGCGGCGGGCCGGGTTCAACCGGATGAAGGCGGTGCTTCATGCTAAGCAGGTCAGGTTTGGAATGCTGCAGCCTGCGCGTCTGTGGGTGACATACAAGGACCGGCACCATTACTTCGAGTCCCCGGAGGAGGCGTGGGCCTTTGTACAGGCGGAGAAGCTGGACTCGAACTAGGGCCTGGGGCCATACTTTGGCCGGCGTTGTTTCCGCTGTGGCTGTTTTGTTCCAACTGTTTCAACTTCGACATGTGTGTTATGTATGCTGGTTTTCTGTTTGCTCTGGTTACGGGTGGGTTTGTTTGTTGGGCATGGTTGTGGGTTAGGTGGGGAGTGTTGGGGGTTTGTGTTCTATATGTTCCCTTCTGTACGGGGCTTTGGATTGAGGGGAAACTGGGTTTTGGGGAACTGCGTCTGAAGGGTGGGGTGTGGCAGTGTGAAAGCGCGGGCTTTCCTCTGGTTTCCCACGCTGCGGGGCAGGGGGGGTGGAGCTTGCGGTGGGGGCGGGGTCTCTACGGGTCTTTTTTCCCGCGCTGCAGCAATGCCAAGGAGGTGTGGCAAGAGGGGGATGACCCCAAGCCGGGAGGGGATAGGTTTTGGCGTGAGCTGCCGGGGTCAGCAGAAGTCAGCTGACTCACGGAAGTACCATGGAAGGTGCATCGCGGCTAGGAGGGGTCCTAGCCTGGGGGGGGGGGGGGGGGGGGGGAAGAGATACCGGGTTGCTGCTGGAACGACTAGGAAGGAGTCGATGGGGGCCGGGGGGGGGGGAAAGAGGAGAGGCGCTATCGCCATGGGGAACGGGTGTGCTGGCCTGGGGCGAACATCTGCCAAGCTATGGCTAGTCGGCGGGGGAGGGGGGCGGGTTGCCCTCTGATCCGGCTGATTACCTGGAACGTGAGGGGGCTGAACGGGCCGGTTAAGAGAACCAGGGTGTTCTCCCATCTAAGGGGGTTGAAGGCGGACGTGGCTATGCTCCAGGAGACCCACCTGAAGGTGGCGGACCAGGTCCGTCTGAGGAAGGGGTGGGTGGGGCAGGTTTATCATTCAGGATTGGACGCGAAGAACTGGGGGGTGGCGATTCTAGTAGGGAAGAGGGTGGCGTTTGAGGTGGCTGAGGTGGTGTCGGACAAGGAGGGCAGATATATCATGGTGAGGGGTAGGCTGCAGGGAGAGAAGGTGGTGCTGGTGAACATATATGCCCCGAATTGGGATGATGCTGGCTTCATGAGGCGATTGTTGGGCCGCATCCCGGACCTGGAGGCAGGGGGCCTGATCATGGGGGGAGATTTTAACACAGTGCTGGATCCCACACTGGAACGGTCCAGTTCAAGGACGGGTAGGAGACCGGCGGCGGCCAAAGTGCTGAGGGGATACATGGACCAGATGGGAGGGGTGGATCCCTGGAGGTTTGGGAGACCGAGAGCGCGGGAGTATTCCTTTTTCTCTCACGTCCATAGGGTTTATTCCCGGATAGACTTTTTTGTCCTGAGCAGGGGATTGATCCCGAGGGTGCAGGATGCAGAGTATTCGGCCATAGCGATTTCGGACCATGCCCCGCACTGGGTTGATCTCGAGATGGGGAGGCACGGGACCAGCGCCCGCTCTGGCGCCTGGATGTGGGGATGCTGGCGGAGGAGGAGGTGTGTAAGAGGGTTCGGAGAAGCATTGAGGGGTATCTGGATACCAATGATACGGGGGAGGTCCAGGTGGGGATGGTCTGGGAGGCTCTGAAAGCAGTGATCCGGGGGGAGCTGATCTCCATCCGTGCCCACAGGGAAAGGAGGGAGAGGGAGAGACTGGTGGGAGAGCTTCTGGAGGTGGACAGGAGATATGCGGAGGCACCGGAGGAAGGGTTGCTGGGAGAACGGCGCAGGTTGCAGGCCAATTTTGACTTGTTGACCACCAGAAAGGCGGAGACACAGTGGAGGAGGGCGCAGGGCGCGGTATATGAGTATGGAGAGAAGGCGAGCAGGATGTTGGCGCATCAGCTCCGTAGGCGAGATGCGGCTAGGGAAATTGGGGAAGTGAAGGATGGGGGTGGAAATGTAGTGCAGAAGGGGACAGAAGTAAACGGGGTCTTTAGGGACTTTTACGAGGGATTGTACCGGTCGGAACCTCCGAGGGGGAGTGAGGGGATGGAGAGCTTCATGAACAGGCTATGTTTCCCAAGGGTTCAAGAGGGGCTGGGGGTGCCGATAGAGTTGGAGGAGCTAGTCAGGGGGATCGGGCAAATGCAGTCAGGTAAGGCCCCGGAGCCGGACGGGTTCCCGGCAGAATTTTACAAAAAATATGCGGACCTGGTGGGTCCCCTGCTGGTGCGAACTTTCAATGAGGCGTGGGGGGGGGGGGGGGCACTGATCTCTTTGATCCTAAAACAGGATAAGGACCCCTTGCAGTGCGGATCATATAGGCCTATCTCGCTCCTTAACGTTGACGCTAAGTTGCTGGCGAAGATCCTGGCTACCAGGATAGAGGATTGTGTGCCAGAGGTAATTCATGAAGATCAGACAGGATTTGTCAAGGGGCGGCAGCTCAACACGAATGTGCGGAGACTGCTCAATGTTATCATGATGCCGGCAGTGGAGGGGGAGGCGGAGATAGTGGTGGCGCTGGACGCAGAGAAAGCGGTTGATAGAGTTGAGTGGGGGTACCTGTGGGAGGTGCTGGAGAGGTTTGGATTTGGGGAGGGATTCATCAAATGGGTGAGGCTGCTTTACGCAGCGCCGATGGCGAGTGTAGTCACAAATGGAAGGAGATCGGAGTATTTTAGGCTTTATCGTGGGACCAGGCAGGGTCCCACTGGCGATTGCACTGGCGATTGAACCGCTGGCCATGGCGTTGAGGGAGTCAGGGAAATGGAGGGGTCTGGTGCGGGGTGGGGAGGAGCACCGGGTATTGCTGTATGCGGACGATCTGCTGTTATATGTGGCGGACCCAGAGGGGGGGAATGCTGGGGGTGATGGAGCTGTTAGCGGAATTTGGGGGCTTCTCGGGCTATAAGCTGAACTTAGGAAAGAGCGAGGTATTTGTAGTGCACCCGGGAGATCAGGAGGAGGGAATTGGGAGGCTCCCCTTCAGGAGGGCAGTGAAGAGTTTCAGGTACCTGGGGGTGCAGGTGGCCAGGAGTTGGGGGGCTCTTCATAAGCTTAACTTCACCAGACTAGTGGAACAGATGGATTTAAACGGTGGGACATGGTGCCGCTATCGCTGGCGGGCAGAGTGCAATCCGTCAAAATGACGGTTCTCCCGAGGTTCTTGTTCCTCTTCCAGTGCTTGCCCATCTTTATCCCTAGGGCCTTTTTTTAAAAGGGTGACCAGCAGCATCGTGGGATTTGTTTGGGCGCATGGCACCCCGAGGGTGAAGAGGGTCTTCTTGGACAGGAGTAGAGATGGGGGGGGGGGGCTGGCGTTGCCCAACCTCTCGGGGTACTACTATGGTGCGTAAGTGGGTGATGGAGGGGGCAGCATGGAAACGGATGGAGAGAGCATGCTGTGGGGATACAAGCCTGGGGGCCCTGGTAACGGCGCCGTGGCCGCTCCCTCCCACGAGGTATACCACGAGTCCGGTGGTGGCGGCTACCCTCAAGATGTGGGGGCAGTGGAGGTGACATAGGGGAGAAGTGGGGAGCTCGATGGAGGCTCCGTTAAGGGGGAACCATAGGTTCGTCCCGGGGAACATGGATGGGGGATTTCGGGGATGGTATAGAGCGGGCATTAGACAGCTGAGGGACCTGTTTATCGACGGAAGGTTTGCGAGCCTGGAGGAGTTGGAGGAGAAATTTGGGCTCCCGCCGGGAACATGGTTTAGATATCTGCAGGTAAAGGCATTTGCTAGACGGCAGGTGGAGGGATTCCCTGCGCTCCCCGCGAGGGGGGTGAGTGACAGGGGGCTCTCGGGGGTCTGGGTCGGGGAGGGGAAGATATCCGATATCTACAAGCTTATGCAGGAGGTGGAAGAGGCGTCAGTAGAGGAGCTGAAAACGAAGTGGGTGGGGGAACAGATCGAAGACGGGACATGGGCTGATGCCCTGGAGAGGGTAAATTCTTCCTCCTCATGTGCGCGGCTTAGCCTCATCCAATTCAAGGTGCTGCATAGGGCCCACATGACTGGGACGAGGATGAGTAGGTTCTTTGGGGGTGAAGATATGTGTGTCAGGTGCTCGGGGAGTCCAGCGAACCATGCCCATTGGTTCTGGGCATGCCCAGCATTGGAGGAGTTCTGGAAGGGGGTGGCGAGGACGGTGTCGAGGGTGGTGGGATCCAGGGTCAAGCCAGGATGGGGCCTCGCGATCTTTGGGGTTGGGGTAGAGCCGGGAGTGCAGGAGGCGAAAGAGGCCGGTGTGCTGGCCTTTGCGTCCCTAGTAGCCCGGCGAAGGATTTTCCTACAGTGGAAGGACGCGAGGCCCCCAAGCGTGGAGACCTGGATCAATGACATGGCGGGCTTCATTAAGCTTGAGAAGGTTAAATTCGCCCTGAGAGGATCGGTGCAAGGGTTCTTTAAACGGTGGCAACCTTTCCTCGACTTTCTGGCTCAACGATAGGGTACTGGGACAGTAGCAGCAGCAACGCGGGGGGGGTGGGGACGTTGATTATGTTTGCTTATTTTATTTAAATTTGATTTATTTAATTTTAATTTATGGTTAAGTTCTCTTGTTGGGGGGGGGGGGGGGGGGGGGGGGGGGAGTGTGATACATGTGATGTTACGGTATGGGGGGAATTGTGGGTGCTATGGGGCTGTTAGTTGCATATTACTGCTTGTTGCTATACTTGTTATATTTTTATATTTTCTGTAAAAAATTCCAATAAAAATTATTTTTTAAAAAAAAAGACCATATCTGTTGGTACTTGCCAATCACCTGGAAGTTAAGTTTCAGGTCTTGTGTGTATTTGTTTAAAGTTCAACTTGCATGTGTGTGCAATTGATTAATATTAACTACTGTGTGTATGTGAATTAAGTGTATTATTGTACCAAACAATTTGTGGTCATTTGTCCAGTGTATAAAGGTTAAAGACACACTGTGCTTTAGGCACAACAAATTAGATCCACATCAGCCTCCTGAGATCCCAAGCATCACCAGTGTTCAACCAACTGAATTCACTCCATGGGTTATTAACTGAAGATCCTGCAAAGGATATAACATTTCAGCAATTGTACTGAAGGTGTGTGTTCCGGATCAACTATACCTTAGTAAACTGTTCCAGTACAGCTACATCACCAACATCTTTCCAACAATGTGGAATATTTTCCACATACGTCCTGCCCACAAAGTAGCTGTACAAATCCTGCCAGGGCAATTACCGCCATGTCAGTCCACACTCAATCATCAATAAAACGATGGATGGGGTTATTGACACTGCAATCAAGTGGTACTCACTCAGCTATAATCTGCTCATTGATATTGTTTGGATCCTAACCTCATTACTTAGAAGCCAGGAGCAAGACTAGGCCATTTGGACCTTTTTTGAGCCTGTTCCACCTTTAATATGATCTTGGCTGATCTTCTAACTCAATGCTATATCCCCACTTTCTCCCCATACCCCTTGATGGCATTAAAATCTCAAAGATTATCTCTTTCTTAAATATATTCAGTGACTTAACCTCCACAGCTTCTGTGGCTGAGAATTCCCCAGGTTCACCACCCTCGAGTGAAAAACCATTCCTCATTTCAGTCCTAAATGATCTACTCCGTATCTTGCACTCCTTCTGTGGCACGCATATCCTTTCTCTAGGGAGACCAAAACTACATTCAATACTCCAGGTGTGGTCACACCAAGGCCCTGTTTCTGAAATCAAATCTTCTTGCAATGAAGGCCAGTATACCATTTGCCTTCCTCAATGCTTGCTGCACCTGCCTCTCCACTTTCATTGACTGGTGTATAAGGAAAACTAGATCTCTGTACGTCCACACCACATTTTCCAATATATCACCATTTAAATAACTCTTCCTTTCTGCTGTTCACACTATAAATTCACATTTAGCCACATTGTACTGCACCTGCCATGTGTTTACCCACTCACTCAACTTGTCTAAATCACCTTGAAGCCTCCCTTCATCCTCCTCACACTTCCGCCAGTTTTGAGTCATCAGCAAACTTGGAAACATTAGGTTCCTTCATCCAGGTCATTTATATGTATCGTGTACAGCTGGGGCCAAAGCACCGATCCCTGCGGTACCCCACTAGTCACTGCCTGCTACCCCACTGTTTCCGGTCTGTCAATCAATTCTCAATCCATGCCAATACATTATCTCCCATCCCATGTGCTTTAATTTTGCCCACTAACTATTGGGACATCATCAAAAGTTTTATGAAAATCCAAATACAACACATCCACTGGTTCTCCTTTATCTATTCAAATAGTTACATCCTCAAAAATCTCCAGTAGATTCGTTAAGCATGATTTATCTTTCATAAACCTTGGTCCAAACACGGACAAAAGAGCTCAACTCCAACGACATTGAGGCAGCATTTCACTAGCATCAAGGAACCCTAGTGAAAATCATACCTAGCACAGGATGATGTCGTCATTTTGGGAGGCCAATCATCTCCGTTCCAGGATATCACTGTTCCTCAGGGTGGTGTCCTAGGCTCAACCATCTTCAACTGCTTCATCAATGACCTTCTCTCCATCCGAAGTGACAATCTTCACTAATTGTACAATGTTCAGTGATGTTCGCAACTCCAGATACTGAAGCACCCTCTTTCCAAATGCAACAACATTCATGCTTTTGTTGATAAAAAGCAAGTAATATTTTCCATACAAGCACCAGGCAATTACCATCGCCAACAAGGGAGAATATCACCGTGACATTCAATGGCATTACCAATTGCTGAATTCACCCCATAAACATCCTGGGGTTACCAGTGACCAGAAAACAAACAGGACCAGCTATATAAATAATGATACAAGAATAGGTCAGAGGCTGGGAATTCTGCAGTTACATCATAGAATTTACAGTGCAGAAGGAGGCTATTCGGCCCTTCGAGTCTGCACCGGCTCTTGGAAAGAGCACCCTACCCAAGGTCAACACCTCCACCCTATCCCCATAACCCAGAAACCCCACCTGACACAAAGGGCAATTTAGGACACTAAGGGGCAATTTAGCATGGCCAATCCACCTAACCTGCACATCTTTGGACTGTGGGAGGAAACCGGAGCACCCGGAGGAAACCCACGCACACACGGGGAGGATGTGCAGACTCCGCACAGACAGTGACCCAAGCCGGAATCGAACCTGGGACCCTGGAGCTGTGAAGCAATTGTGCTAACCACAATGCTACCGTGCTGCCCCAACTTACAACTCCCGACTCCCCAAAGCTTGTCTACCTTCTCGAGACAGTCAGAAGTGTGATGGAATACATTCAAGCTCAACAACATTCGGGACAAAGCAGCCCACTTGATTAGCACCTCATCCACCACCGTAAAAATGAACTCCCTCCACCACCAATGCATGGTATACCATCTACAAGATTCACTGCAGCACCTTGTCAAGGCTACTTCAACAGAACCTTCCAAACCTTTTGACTATGGCAGCACGTGCATGGGAACACCACCACCTGTACCACTACATTTCCACTCCTATGAGGGCCATAGACAGGGTGGATAGTCAGAGACTTTTTCCCAGGGTAGAGGGGTCAAAGGTTTAAGGTGCGAGGGGCAAGGTTTAGAGGAGATGTACGAGGCAAGATTTTTTACACAGACGGTAGTGGGTGTCTGAAACTCTGCCGGAGGTGGTGGTGGAAGCAGGGACGAGTGTGACATTTCAGGGCCACCTTGACAAATACATGAATAGGATGGGAATAGAGGGATACGGACCCCGGAAGCGCAGAAGATTTTAGTTTAGACGGGCAGCATGGTCGGCGCAGGATTGGAGGGCCTAAGGGCTTGTTCCTGTGCTGTACTTTTCTTTCTTATTCACTGTCGCCTGGGTAAGTCCTGGAACTCCCTAACAGCACGGAAGTGTACCTACACCATATGAACGGCAGCTGTTCAAGAAAGCAGTTCACCACCACCTTCTCATGGTCAATTAGGGATAGGCAATAAATGGTGATCCAGCCGACGATACTCTTATCCTGTGAACAAAAATGTAAAATGTCTTTCAGATATCTCACCATTTACTTTGAAAGGCTTTGAGTTTTATTTTGGTCTGTAGTGTACAAGGCACCAATGGACAATACTGTCAATGCATGATTAAAATCCACTTTAGAGGAAGGAATTTCTTTGGCAGTGACATTATTTATGCCTGTAGTTGCTTCTCAAAATATTGTTGTAGAATAATTTCCACTTCCTTCTCAGAGTAATCCTTCACTTGGAGGTTGGTTCCATTTTCCGCCCCTCGGATCATTGCGGAGAGAACTGAGAGAAACAAATGGTTTCAGTTTCTGTAACTGTTTTTAACACATGACTGGAATTACATATGCTCATGGTGTTTCCACCAATATTACTAATTACCTTAAGGTGATCACACATTGATGAATTTCTGTTCCCCACATAACTCACACCCAGTACTTTAGTCATAAGTCAAAAGTGTTTGCATCTTAAAGAGCATCTCAGACAACCTCACACTTGTGCTCAGACAGGCAACTGGATAGTGGCCGGGGCAAAAACTTTAGCCAATTTGTCAGGGATGTTAAAAGTCAATGGAGGTAACTATACTCATATGACAAGATCTCCAGGACATTCTTGATCCGTACAGTTTAGCAACTCACTGCTTAAACCTGCTAGGCCATTGTAGAAGCATCACTAAACATTTTTATTAAGGAATGGCAAAACAATCAATGTCTTGCCTGGGATAACTTGAATGCCACTTTAGTGATGGGTCTGTGCCTGTGTTTCATCAATGCCATGCGTTTGTGCTTTCAATGAAGCCATCATGACAATGCACCTGCCCAGGAAAACTAAATCCAGAGACCAATAGTTCTATTAAATAACTGAACCTCCATCTTAGGACATGGGAGATGAACATAGAACATACAGTGCAGAAGGAGGCCATTCGGACCATCGAGTCTGCAACGACCCACTTAAACCCTCACTTCCACCCTATCCCTGTAACCCAATAACCCCTCCTAACCTTTTTGGTCACGAAGGGCAATTTAGCATGGCTAATCCACCTAACCTGCACGTTTCTGGACTGTGGGAGGAAACCCACAGACAAGGGGAAAATGTGCAGCCTCCGCACAGACAGTGACCCAGTGAGGAATCGAACCTGGGACCCTGGCACTGTGAAGCCACAGTGCTATCCACTTGTGCTACTGTGCTGCCCAAATGATACTGGGAAAGCTTCATTTATTGTCCATCTCTAGATGTCTGAATAGCGATGGGTCTTTTACTTTTAAAACTGAACAGCTTCCAGATTAATTTAGAGAGGATTACATCACATACATTTAAAAAAATTATTTCACAGGATGTGGCATCACTAGCCAAGTCTGGAGTGTGGCTTGAACCCACAACCTTCTATCTCAGCCAAGTCTGACACCGACTCAATCAACTATCCTTTCTGAAAGATAGTCATTTGGTATTTGGGTTTTCCAAGTTTTGATATTACCCTAGAATGGTGTACAAGATGGAGAACAGCATTCTGTAAAAAGAGCAGGAACAGCACAGAATCCAGCTCAAAGACTTAAACAGACACAGGACACAAAGGCCCAAGCTGTCTTCCGAGCACACAGATTACTTTCTTCATAAAACCATTATGCTTTTTGTTCAACATTTAAAGATTGATAGTTATGCGAGTAACAATCTTAAACATGTCACTTTCCAAGACTTACTGAAGCAAATCAGACGAACATTGGTGTTCATGTTTCTGATTGACATGAAGTCAATGCTTCGTCAGAGCCATGGAGGACTTTCATTTCAGTTCAGGAGACACGAGCAACAAAGACAAATGGACAATCACTGCTCACATGCCTCATTGGCAATTTGAGAGCAGCATTAGTTTTGGCATTTATAAAATTTCATATACATTTTATTTTTGCAGATTGGTATTTTCAGTTTTTTTTTTATATAAAGTGTACAATTCTGCTTATCCTTGTGGCCTCTCTGTCCGCTCCACCATCTTGGCCCTGTGCTCCTTCACGGGCCGCCGCCATATAAATTTGTGGAAAATGGATGTCTGCTCTTCCAGCTTCCAGAGCAAATGAAGCAGCTGTGCGTGCTCAGCCCTGTGCTCCACCCTGTGCTCCACGTGCTAAGAGCAGTGCATGGAGCAGCGCTCGCTCAACCCTGTGCTCCACGTGCTTGAGCTGTGCAGAGCAGCACCAACTCAATCCCCACATTCCACATGCTAGAGCGGTGCACAGAGCAGCACCAACTCAGTCCCCACAATCCACATGTTAGAGTGGTCCACGGAGCGGAGCCTACTCAGTCCTCATGTTCCACATGCTAGAGCGGTGCACGGAGCAGCACCCACTCAGTCCCCACATTCCACATGCTAGAGCGGTCCACGGAGCGGAACCTACTCAGTCCTCATGTTCCACATGCTAGACCGGTGCATGGAGGAGCACCAACTCAGTCATGTTCCACATGCTAGAGCGGTGCATGGAGGAGCACCCACTCAGTCATGTTCCACATGCTAGAGTGGTGCACAGAGCAGCACCAACTAAGTCCCCACATTCCACATGCTAGAGCGGTCCACGGAGCGGAACCTACTCAGTCCTCATGTTCCACATGCTAGACCGGTGCACGGAGCAGCACCCACTCAGTCCTCATGTTCCACATGCTAGAGCAGTGCACGGAGCAGCACTCACTCAGTTTCCATGTTCCACGTGTTACGAGCGGTGCATGGAGCAGCACCCACTCAGTCTCCATGCTTCACGTGCTGCAGCGGTGCATGTTCTCATGTGAGTAAGATTTTGTAAGAGAAGGGAAATCTTGGGGTGTGAAAAATGAAACCAAGTTTATAGTAGAAGTCCTTATAGGCTATCATGTTAATTTGTGGACCATTTTCTGTTCAATTACTATGTGTATATTATTGTTAAATACAGTGAGATCTTGTGGTACTTGGTTAATGTTGCCTTGTTGGTTATTTGCTGGAATTTGCTTCTCTTTAAATATTAACAGTTCCCATTAATATCGTAACAATGGAATGACAGCGGTTCAAGTAAATGAATCACCACCACCTTCTCAAGCACATCACGTGGCTTGGCAATAAATGCTGGCCTTGAAAAAGCTGTAATCTTGTGTTGATGAATTTTGGGCAGTTTGAGTGCATGAGCTACTTTTATGTAATTCTCTGTTCCAAGTAGTGCAGTTCTTGTGAGAAAGTTGCTTCAGGTAAGATTATAAAACAGATCAAATTGTGGCTCAGTGAGCCAACTGATCATTTTAAACAGAGCTGGCATTTCTCTCCATGTTGAGGAAGATGAAGAGCTTTCTACGCACTTACTCATGTTGTAAATACTCACAGTGTTTTGATGATGTTCTGAACAGACACAAAATCTTCTTGTTCATGTGCATAGCCCTTCCAATTTCATAACCAACACCTAAGGAAGGTTGGGTGACTTCTGCCACTATTACTGCCGAGGAGAAAAACATTTCATTACAAAGACGAATGCAGAACTCTGCCTAAAATAAAGACCAATAACACAGAAGTTAATAAATAACAATCCCTCTTTTAGCGAACACTAAAACATGCAGAATAAAATTACAGGTCCCCCGTCCTTGTATAGGTCAAGTTATCTTATCTCAGCTGCAACTGATGATCTTCTCATTCTCCAGGGATCTGTATTGAAGCTGATGATTTGGATGAAGGATTAGAGAGCTGTAAGCTGAGGTTTCCAGGTGACACCATGTTAGAAGTTAGGGAGCAGCAAGTTACACAAATACATCGACAGGTTCAGTGGCTGGAGCTTAATGTCGGGAAATGCAAGGACATTGTTAGGAGGGTCTCTGCCTCCACCACCCTTTCAGGCAGCGAATTTTAAACTCCTACTACCCTCTGGGTAAAAAAATATTACTCATCCCCTCTAAACCTCCTGCCCCTTACCTTCAATCTATGCTCCCTAGTTATTGACCCATCCACCAAGGGGAAAAGTTTCTCCCCATCTACTCCCCTCATAATTCTATCCATCTCAGTCATGTCCCTCTTCAGTCTCCTCTGCTCCAAGGAAAACAACCCTAGTCTACCCAATCCCTCTTCATAACTAATAATGTGGATTCCAGAACTGCACACAGTACTCGAGCTGTGGCCTAACCAACGTTTTATACAATTCCAGCAGGACCTCTGGATAAAAGCAAATTACTGCAGATGCTGGAATCTGAAACCAAAATGAAAATGCTGGAAAATCTCAGCAGGTCTGGCAGCATCTGTAGGGACATAACCTCCCTGCTCTTAAATTCTTTCCCCCGGCTAATAAACATAGAACTGTACAGCACAGAACAGGCCCTTCGGCCCTCGATGTTGTGCCGAGCAATGATCACCCTACTCAAACCCACGTATCCACCCTATACCCATAACCCAACAACCCCCCATTCCCGTAACCCAACAACCCCCCCCTTAACCTTACTTTTTAGGACACTACGGGCAATTTAGCATGGCCAATCCACCTAACCCGCACATCTTTGGACTGTGGGAGGAAACCGGAGCACCCGGAGGAAACCCACGCACACACGGGGAGGACGTGCAGACTCCGCACAGACAGTGACCCAGCCGGGAATCGAACCTGGGATCCTGGAGCTGTGAAGCATTTATGCTAACCACCATGCTACCGTGCTGCCCTGTATACCAGGGCAAGTATACCATATGCCAAGGCAAGTATACCATATAACAAGGCAAGTATACCATATGCCTTTCTTAACCACTGTATCCACATTTACTGCTACCTTAAGGGACTGGTGTACACTCATTTCTTGGTCCCTCTGATCCTCGGTGCTTAGCAGGGTCCTGTCATTTATCATGCATTCCCTTTTCTTATTTGTCCTGCCCAAGTGCATCACCTCATCCTTATCGGAACTGAATTCCATTTGTCACTGATCAGGCCGTTTATATCCTCCTATTTACCACCCTAACAATTTTTAAATCATCCGCGAACTTATTACATTCATGTCTAAATCATTTATAAAAAAATACAAACATCAAGGGCCCCAATACTGATCCCTAAGGGACCCCATAGGACATAGGCTTCCAGAACACCCCTCGATTATCACCCTCTGCTTCTTGTCATTCAGCCATTCTGGATCCAATTTGCCAAATATCCTTGGATCCCTTGGCTCTTATCTTTGCTGTCAATCTCCCATGTGGGACCTTATCAAAAGCCTTGCTGAAGTCCAAGTATACTACGTCAAATACATTTCCCTCATCTAGAAACCTGGTCACCTCTTTGAAAAATTCAATCAAGTTGGTCAGATATGACCTCCCCTTACAAAACCATGCTGATTGTTCTTGATTAATCTCAGCCTCTCCAAATGCAGGTTAATTCTGTCTCTCAGAATGGTTTCCAATAGTTTCCTCACCACCGAGGTTAGACTGACCTGTAGTTTCCTGGTTTATCCCTTCCACCCTTCTTGAATAATGGCACCACATTGGCAATTCTCCAGTCCTCCAGCACCTCTCCAGTGGCCAGAGAAATTGAAAATTATTGCCAGCTCCCCTGCTATTTCCTCCCTTGCCTCACTCAACAGCCTGGGATACATTTCATCTGGCCCTGGAGATTTGTCTACTTTTAAGCCTGCTAGACCACTCAGAACCTCCCCTCTGCCTATGTTAATCTCTTTAATTTGTTTTCAGTCCTTCTCCCTACGCCATGTTTCAATGAGATCACATATCTTTCTTCTGAGTGCCAAAGAATAAAGGCCAAATCTACTCAATGCTGCCTCATAGGACATCCCCCTCATCCAGGACCAGTCTGACGAACCGTTCTTGTGCTCTCTCCAGAGCAAGTAAATCTTTCCTCAGGCAAGGAGGTCAAAACTACACATAATGCTCCAGGTGTGGCCTCAATTCCATTCCCTGGAATATCCACAGCCTAGATTATCCCAAGAAGGGGAACATAGGACAGAGAATAGGGAGGAGGCGAGTCAGCCCTTCGAGCCTGCTCCACCATCCAATATCATGACTGATCTGGTTGTAGTGTCAGCTCCACTAATTTCTGGGGCAGAGAATTCCAGATAACAACCCTTTGAGAGAAAAAGCGGCATGACATTCTTATACGTACAAACTAAACTCACCATCAGCCTCCTCCAGCCACTTCAAATCCCGATCATGGATATATTTATCTTCACCCTTTGCTCCATCCTCACCTGCGATTTACCAGATACAGAATGAACACCAACTTTAAATCAACGATAATGAATAGACAGAGACTGATGTCATTCTGAGACTAATATTGCTCCAGGAAAAAACAAACTGAAAATGTTTATGCTCCTTTCCAAACAATAACAGCCTCAAGCTGCCTCACATCCCTTCACTATTGTTGGCACTATTCCTCCTCAGTCACGTAAAGCACTACTCCTGCCCCCACAGAACCTTAAAAATGTTACCGCAACAAAGGGGGCATTCGGCCCATCTTGTCCATACCGACATAAAGACACCCAGGTCCCCTTAGAATCAAAGAAAAGTTACTGCACAGAAGGCCAGATAAGATGCTTTCTATGGTGCATCTGTAAAAGTTGGTAAGAGTGAATGTGGACATGCCTAATTTCCTTAGTATCGTGAGGAAGTATAGGCCCTGTTGTGTTTTCTTGGTGGTAGCGTCGACATGGGTGGACCAGAACAGATTTTTGGTGATGCGCACACAGAGGAATTTGAAGCTGCTAACCATCTCCAGACAGGGGTGTGTACGATACTTTTCTTCCTGAAGTCAATGACCAGCTCTTTAATTTTGCTGACATTGAGGGAGAGATTATCGTTATTACACCACTCCACTAGGTTTTCTATCTCCCTCCTGTATTCTGATGCATTGTTGTTTGAGATCAGACCCACGTCGGTCATCAGCAAACTTATAGATGGAAATGGAGGCAAATTTTGCCACGCAGTTGTGCGTGTTTAGGAAGTAAAGTAGGGGGCTAAATACGCAGCCTTCCGGGGCCCCGGTATTGAGGACTATCGTGAAGGCAGTGTTGTTGTTTATCCTTACTGATTGTGGTCTATGGGTCAGAGAGTCAAGGAACCTTGGAACAAAGAAGCCTGAGGGGTGCAGGAAGCTGGGTTAGAAAGGGCACCTGGGTGTCCTCAGGCTGCCATGGACAAGATGAGTTGAATGTGACTTCCTTTGATTCTAAGGGCACCTGGGTGTCTTTATGTCGGTATGGACAAGATGGGCCGAATGCCCCCTTTGTTGCGGTAGCATTTCTAAGGCTCTGTGGGGGCAGGAGGCGATTGGCGGGGGGGGGCAAGAGAAAGAGTAGACGATCATGGAGGAGAGGGGACCTGGGGGGGGGGGGGGAAGAGACTGGAGGCGACGGACAGAGGGGGTGGGGAAGAGGAGGCGACTGGGGGGGGGGGGGGGGGGGGGGGGGGGGAAGAGGAGGCGACTGGGGGGGGGAAGAGGAGCCGACTGGGGGGGGGAAGAGGAGCCGACTGGGGGGGGGGAAGAGGAGCCGACTGGGGGGGGG